>NC_143049.1:23466590-23619772 GCF_057628025.1 Oncorhynchus mykiss
TTATCTTTGATTATTTTTTATACAAATCTTGTCTATATCATATGTACATTTAACAGGGTAGTTTTGGCATACCAGAACCTCCCAAAAATATATTGCATGAAGCATTATGTTGAGTTTTTCTCCATTAGTGTTCATTGACCCTGATAGAGTGATTCATCCTGCAGAAAAAGGCATTTATCTAAAAACCACGATGACAAGCCCTGCTACAGCCTGCTCATATTATTAAAGAGTGAGAAAACACACAACCACTTTAAACCATCACTCAGAGAAAATGATGTGTTGAATGACTATAGCAATTCTAATGAGCCTCAGGACAAATTTCAAATGCATTCAGTGTACCGGAAAACAACCTTCTATAAACTTTCATCTTCTCTCAAGCTTTGTGTTGGGAATATCTATTATGAAATACCCTGCTCCTCTGATATGAAGATTCTTCGTTTGATTGACCATTCTGTATGCAGAAACATTAGACTTTTTCCATGGAGAGTTTTGTGCCTTTTTATCCTCACCCAGACTCTAATAGATTCCACCTGTCTATGGCTGTAGCCTCTAGCTGACGATCCCGATCACTTCCCTACTTTCTTCTCTCCAAAACATGCCTGGAAGGATATCTCTCCTTTACTCCAGAAGTATCACGAGATACGTGTGATTAAAATTCATGACCAAACTGACCATAAATGTTTTAGCAGGGTGTGTCCACAGGAGAGCTGAAATCAGTCACTACCCATCTGAATCATCAGATCGTCTTCCATGCCTGATTGAACATAAAAACAGTAACAATGTGCGGAATTGTGAAGATGATAAGCAGAGCTCTGGGCTCCATATTCTGCATGAATTCCAAGGTTGAGTATGAGATGGCAGATGAGAGACACATTGTATGTATTGTATGCTGTTCACTCAGTCTACAGCAGCAGCGGTGGGTGAGCATGCAAGCTAGGGGCAAGAATTACTTCACAAACACCTCAACTCAACAGTTTTGAAGGATGATAAACAACCATGGTAACAGAGCACAATTAATCAATCAAAACTGTGTACTTACATGCCATCATGTAAGTTGATGATAAAGATTGTGGGGGCTGTTTTGTTATAGACTTCAGTGCAGCTTTTGACTTTATCGATCATATCTGCCGCTGGAAAACATACATGTATGTGTTATGGCTTTACATCCCCTGCTATATTGTGGATAATTGATATTTTTTATTTCATCTTTATTTAACTAGGCAAGTCAGTTAAGAACAAATTGTTATTTACAATGACGGCCTAGGTACAGTGGGTTAACTGGCAGAACGACAGATTTGTACCTTGTCAGCTCGGGATTCAATCTAGCAACCTTACGGTTACTGGCCCAACGCTCTAAACACTTGGCAACCTGCCGCCCCAATAAAGAGTTAAGTGTCTAACAGAACACAGGTGTTCTTTAATGGAAGCTTCTCCAACATAATCTAGGTAGAATCAGGAATTCCCCAGGGCAGTTGTCTAGGCCCCTTACTTTGTCACTGGTTTTGAGTAAAGCCAGTGTGTCTATGTATGTGGATGACTCAACACAATACACGTCAGCTACTACAGCGACTGAAATGACTGCAACACTTAACAAAGAACAGTAGTTCGTTTCAGAACGGGTTGCAAGGAATCAGTTTGTCCTAAATATTTCAAAAACTAAAAGCATTAAAGCATCACTAAACCCTAAACCTCAACTAAATCTTGTAATAAATCATGTGGAAATTGAGCAAGTTGAGGTGACTATACTGCTTGGAGTAACCCTGGATTGTAAACTGTTGTGGTCAAAACATATTGATACAACAGTTGGTAAGATGAAGAGAAGTCTGTCCATAACAAAGCGTTGCTCTACGTTCTTAACAGCTCTATGTTCTTAACATTACTATCAACAAGGTAGGTCCTACGGGCTCTAGTTTTGTCACACCTGGACTACTGTTCAGTCGTGTCGTCAGGTGCCACAAAGAGGGACTTAGGAAAATTGCAATTGGCTCAGAACAGGGCAGCACAGCTGGCCCTTGGATGTATACAGAGAGCGAGCATTAATAATATGCATGTCAATCTCTCTTGGCTCAAAGTGGAGGAGAGATTGACTTCATCACTACTTGTATTTGTGAGAGGTATTGACATGTTGAAAGCACAGAGCGGTCTGTTTAAACAACTAGCACTCAGCTCAGACACCCATGCATACCCCACAAGACATGCCACCAGAGGTCTCTTTACAGTCCAGAACAGACTATGGGAGGAGCACAGTACTACATAGATCCATAACTACATGGAACTCTATTCCACATCAGGTAACTGATGCAAGCAGTAGAATCAGATTTAAAAACCGTATATAAAAATAAACCTTATAGAACAGCGTGGACTGTGAAGCAACACAAACATAGGCGCAGACACATGCATACACACACATACACATTTTGTGCTGTAGATATGTGGTAGTGGAGTAGAGGCCTGAGGCCACACACTTAGTGTGTGGTGAAAACTGTTATGAATGTATGATTTTTGAAATTGTATAAAACATATATATAATTTATAACTTAATTTTGCCAAACCCGCAAGAGGGGATCCATAACAAATACAAAAAATGTATAAATCAGCTCCAAAAGCAACCACAATTATATTACTTTAAAACAATCCACCCCTCACAGTGAAAAGTTGGGAATATTAGCCCAAAATCTTTATATGATAGAATAACTCTAATATATTTTTACTTCTGGCTATAGATTGCTTCAGGCTTTAAAAATCTGTAAAATTATCTGGCATTGATGAGCCGTGGGCACTGATTCATGGTCATGGATTTATTGAAAAGAGGAACATCTCTGCATTTTTGCATTCTCTCCAGCGCAAGGACCACAAACCACACATACACACACACACACACACACACACACACACAGAGAAGTCAGTACTTGCTAGCCTTAAGGCACATTGTGGGTACTTTCTGCTTTTGTGTTACATTTTAACCTTTAGAGTCAACCTTTTAAATCTCCCCTATGTTCTCATTCAGAATCAACAAGACTGGAGTGTAAAGTAAATTAAAGTAAAGTTTTAAATGAGATGCGTAATATAAATCAAACTGTTCTGCTAGGTTTCTTCTTTGCAGAACAAGGGACTGGTACTGTGCCATCTCTCACATGAATCAAATATAATTGATGTGCCCTAAAAGGTAGTTCAAATATACATGAAGCTGATACATTATATAAAACTATCTGAATATTTAATGAAAATATCAACAGAGAAGCACAAGAGCTCCTCGTGGCTTTTCTTGAAAATAAGGTCCCATCAACCCTTTCAAAGCCAGCCATCAACCCATGGCTCATGGCTTTTCTGAAATGGATTCAGCATAAGCACAACTGACACCCACATCAGTATCTTTCTAAATCAAGATGATTGTGGCCTTGCAATTGGCCTTGATTAGCTATTACCACTGAAATAAATTACCATGACAATGCACATCACATGTATAGATGACAGGCAATATGGTTTGTTACATGTTTTCAACATACTAATGAGACCAGGTTGACAGTTGCATCATGAAAATGGGGAATGTTACACATTGTGAAATTGTGAAATGCATTACGATTGAATTTAGCTTTTGATTGATGTTTTGCTGTTTTACATTTTTAAAACATGTATCCCACCTTTGGATATTTCCTTCCAAACTTCAGTAGATACTGTATATAATTAAAGTTTACAGAGGCGATTCAAACTGAGGCCCTGCTGTGCTCTCAATTACCAAATGTGTGTGTATTGTTCTTGGCAGGAATTCCACAACCTCCCATGTCACTGTGGACCTATTGGGGGATTAGTCAACAAACTCATAAAGAGTTGTTGCAATATGCAGATGGGCTTTTTATGGAGACAGTGTTACCCACAGTAAGCAGCTTGGGTAATTATCTGGGCTATGTATTTTCAGAGTGATGTATAGGCAATTACACTATACGTGGCTTTGTGTTTATGGAGAAACGACGGCAGATGGACAGGTGAAGCAATAACACATCATCGAAACCTTTAGTACTTTGGGATTTTCTTAAAATCAAACAGCTGGAAAATATGAAACCTCCTAAAGACAGATTGGTCTTAATTATCAAGTGCTATAGAAATTTTGCGGGTACTGATGGTCCTAATTGCCCATATGGCTGTTTGCTAAACTTTGGCTCCGTCGGAGACCCCGATGTAGATCTAACATTGATATTTAGCTTGACTCCTCTCTGGCTAGCTTTTAAGCCTTATCTCTGGAGACCATCTGCCCTGTGTAATGCTGACTGTACTCTTTATTAATGTGCAGTTAATAGGTAAGCACCTGCTTTCCTGTTTGAAATATGTGAGGCATCTCACTTTTAAGTGCCCTGAACAATGAGGTGTGGCTGAGAATCAGATTATTTTTACATTAATGCTTTTTCACACCCTCCTAATTGTTTTAGCTGATTAACTTGGCATGCTTGAGGTTTTTAATTAAGGCTCTTTTTCATTTTCAAGATTATGGCTTTTATTTTTATATTTATCTTACATCTTGCAAGACAGTTACCTGGGGGCAAACCTTTACTGGAAGGATGAGATTTGAATCATCTTCATGGTTAGAAAGAAACTGCTCATAAATTATTATCATATTGAAGTTACTGAGCAAGATGATGGACCTTTAATCATCTTTATTTATAAAGCACATTTTAGGCATGGAATGCAATGTGCTTTATAGGGGAAAAAAACGAATAAAAAACATAGAAAATAAAAGCTAAAATATTAACTACACAACAAATATACGTTTTTTTTAAAACTAAAGAATGACACAAACGGAACAACATCCAACCAGCAACTCTAATATTAAAAAAACGACATCCCACAGCTTGATGCAGGGAATGTTTTTTTGGCAATGGTAGATTTTTATTTTTGAGGAAAAGAAAACACGTGCATCTCAGGGACCTGGTCTGCCTTTAATTCTCTTTGAATGAGTGGGATACCTCGCTTGTTTAAACACATACTTATAGCTTTTAGGTTGGAATCACGATGCTATCGGTGCGGTGCAGCTCGGCTCATGAGGACACAAATCTTGCGGAACCAATATATATAACAGCTGTTTGGCTTACCATAGTGTAGGAGGTGTACTCCTCATAATTGCTCTCATCCTTTCATCAAACCACGCTTAAACAAATTGCTAGGCTGGAACTGATGGAAAGTTCTGCCTTGGCTGACAGTTTTCATAATAGAGTCATAGTACAAACCCACCAACCTGGTACTATGCATTCACTTTGTTGCATAAAGCAATCCACCCTCAGCATGCAGCGACACAGAAATATTGTGGGACAGCTGGCGGGGTTGCTGAGTAGTTAAAACACTGAGTATGAGTACCTGAGTTCAAGAGGACATCTGGCCTTCTGGTAATGGGACTACACCTGCTCTGCTGGGCCTGGCCATGAGGCAGGTGTCTGCCTACACTCACAAACAAAACCTTATTAAGTCAGACCCAATAAGGACTCACAGCTGCTCTCATTGCCATGCACACATTACTGGGTAGATCTTACAGGTATAGCATATACTATGTGCTCATTAAGCCACTGACCTGCCTGATACTGTGCCGTATGATATCCAGTATAAAGCAGAGAAGAAACACACCATTTTTAGGCTTTCTCCTAATGTATGTTCATTGACGATGTGCAGGTGTGTGTGTCTGAGTGTGCGTGCACGTGTAGGTGAGTGTGTGCGCGTGTGGTATTTAGGGGTGTTGGCCACTGTGAACATTAACCACCTGCAAAACTTGGTGAATGCTACAAATGTGAATGGCACAAAAGGTGCCCAGTTCCCCAGACCATACTTGTCTGAAATGTTATTTCTAAGCGAGAGGCGGTAAAATGGTTTTCTATTCCAACCGCCCTCGTACCACCATACTGAATTCAAGACGTGTGTCTTCTCCTTGGTTTTTCTCATGGATAGAAAGGGTAAATAGGAAGGTACCTGAATTATGCAAGATGAACATTAAATGTCAAGGCTAAATTCCGTTTTTCCTCCATTGTCTCACTGGCATTTCTTGGATGTTCTATGCATTTTATAATTAGGAAGAACCTCAAGAGAGGAGCAATAAGCCCTGGGATGGAGATCTCAGCAAGAGGTGTTGCTTTTAGAACATAGACTCATTTGAAAGGCAAATTTCAAGCAAGATTGGAAAGTCAGCACTATACTGTTTATGAATCAGCTGTGGCTCGTTTTCCCCTCTAGCTTCATGAGATGACAACCATCATATAGGAAAGACTTTTCATCGTGTGAGAAAAACTACACCGCAAGTCATATTTTATTTATGCTAAAGTAGAATTTACACTTGGATTCAGCATGATGAAATAGCATTAAAATCTCATCTCCTGTTTACAACTGCAAAGCCCAACTGTGAAAAGGAAAGTTATAATAGAGTCTTGGCTGTATGGGATACAGGCAATGCAGGGAGGGGTACAGGGAGGGGGGGTGGAGGGAGGGATTATACAGAATGAAAGGAAATGTGAAAGCAGCAGCAGCTGCCACACAGCTTCTCCTCTTTACCGTATCTCTACCAAATGGCATCCTATTCCCTATATAGTACACTACTTTCGATCAGAGCCCTATAGAGCCCTGGTCAAAAGTGCACCAAATACAAAATATGGTACCATTTGGGACACAAAAGGGTTTATCCCCCAGTGGAGTGTGCAGTGTGCAATAAGAGAGAGGGCCTGTCTAAAACAGTATATCTTGATGAGTGGGCAGGCAGATGATAGGTATTTGAATTATTAACTACTGTGATGCACAAAGGTGAAATAAAGTATTCAATATTATTTCATAGTGATTAATTCTTTACGTAATGTATATTTTGTATCATCATAGCCTTTGAAATAATGTCTGGAATTCAGATCATTTGGAATGCCAGGCACTTCAAGACAGGATCACAATACATCACATTTTACAATGTACGGACAGATTTATCTTTCACATTGCAAAACAAGAGTGAGTGATTTGTAAGATGTGAGGTGTTCACTTCACAGAATAATGGTGGTTTGTGTTCTATGTCATGCACAACATGGACTAGGAGGCTGATGTATATGTGAGATACAATAAATCAACAATTACTCCTGAGCAGTATTGACACATTATACTTACTATATGTAATTACTCTCATTACTAAGTCATTACTAAATTAACATTGCTAATAGAATACTGTGACTTGTGTAATTCTAACGTTACCACACAGGTATAAAAGCAACTTTTTGTAAAGTCTTACCTTTTATACTGTCTAGTATAAAGTGGAGTTGATGATGTTCCCTTTTTCAAAGCTTGATCCTACATACTTTCTCCAAGTTAGTTGCCTATTATAATTATTAATGAGATAAATTACCTAAATAATTGCCTATTAAAACATAACAATCCCATGGTTCTCTCTGATTCAGAGGGGTTGGGTTAAATGCAGAAGACACATTTCAGTTGAAGGCATTTAGTTGTACAACTGACTGGGTATCCCCCTTTCCAAGTGTAAATTAAAGAAAGGTTATTTACTGTCTAAACATGCATTTTGCTCTCTCAAATTAATTTGCATTGTGTTATTTATCAAAATAGAAGACCAACAGGGAATACTGTTGGTCCCATATCGCTTGTACAGTTTGTTCTAGCTTGTTCTATTCTTGGGCCTAAATGTTTGATTGTGCACTGCAGATTTAACACTACAGTAATTTATTAATAAATAACAAAAACGTACCCCCCTCTTTTTTTTAAGGACGCTTCAGACATGATGGCAATTCTTATTTAGTCATAACAGCTTTGGATAATTGAGTGTGTCCTTACTTTTGTCAGCCTAAACAATCCAACAACGGCAACTTAGACCAACAGTAGATCTGTACTTGGTGTAAAGCTAGGTCCTCTTTTCAAGAGCAAGGTCCTTATTTATACCTAACAATTATGTTTTCATGTGATTTTTTCCGCCCACACAAACTTGAAAGCACGACTAAAAGCATATACCTATGAGTGGATTGCACCTAGCAGTAGGTTTTTGACCATGGTAAAGAGCGCTTCCGCAAAAAAAGAACAGTGTGTTTTATTGAATTGATTCCTTGGTGTAAAGCCTCCCAACGCTAGCCAAAGAAAGGCTCTCACAGTGTTGTTAGTACAGGCTAAGATTGAAAGTCTAGCCAAGTCTATTAAGTTTTTGTCTATGGAAAAGAAAGTTACTGCATGTGTGTTTAATTGAATTGATCCCTAAGGAAAGCGAAGGCTGTGAGGCGGATACATAAGCTAAATCAACGCAAGTGATACAAGTGTCAAGCGTAGTGTCTGTGTTTTTCTATTATTTCAAGTTGTCCTCTGAATTGAGCCCTAAAACATGTTCTCTCTCTTTTCCTTCACAGGTCAGGAGGGATTAGTTGAAGAATGCTGGTCCCAGGTGCCCAACAGGAAGATGGTGATGCGTTGGCCAAGAGCCACAGCTGTTAGATGGTTGCTGTTGATGCTCGTATGGCAGTGGACAGTGCTGGGCCACCTCGGCTGGGTTCTGGCCCTGGCTGAGGGGCAGCAGAGTAACAACCCCTCGCTTACAGCTGCCAGCACCGGACACCAGAGTGGCGACCAATTGGATTGGCTGCTGTCTGAGAAGGGACCTTTCCACCGTTGTCCGGAATACACAGAGTTCAAAGAACGCTTCCAGCAAGGCTTCTCCACACGCTATAAGATCTACAGGTGAGAATCTAGAGGCAAAGTGTGCGTGTTTGAATGTTGCTGTACTCTACCAATCAAGATCCACTATGACCCTTCCATCCCATCAAATTATTTTTCAACATTTATTTTCAATATCATTAACTTTATTTTAAATGTAATACCAAATGTGATGTACTCTCTCTGATAAGCCTTTAATTTACATTTTTCCTCAGCTTAGAATATATATTGTAATGAAACTGAGGCAGGGAGCAGGTCTCGTACCCTCGACCTTCTAGCCCGAAGTCCAGTGCGCTATCGACTGTGCCCCAAAAGCATGCTCGTACGGATTCCGCGCTTATAAACCCAGGGTTGTTACAATATTTTACTCTGACCCTTCCATGCATTTTATTCATGCATTTTACTTTCCTCCATCACAAAGCCTCCATTACATTTTATTTTGTTGTTGCTGCATGCTCTCCATGGTGCTACACTCACCTGAGTCAAATTATAGCTCCAGATTACTGCCAACATATTTTCTGCTGTGATGTTAATGCTACTTGAGTGTGGGCATGTTGAAGGGGTGTAGGTGCGTTTCTTTACTGTAAGAAAGAGATATTTGTCTCTTTAGAAACCCATTTATTCAGAAATCTGTCACAGTTTTCTTCTCATACAACTTGAAATGATAGCTTTCATTGCAGATGTTCTGAGTATAGCTAGCATGATAGGTGTAGTTTTTTTGACAGAAGTTTGATGGATCACGCTTCTCTTTCATGCTCTGGGACAGTGCTAGAAATGACTAGGACAAGGAACTGAAATGCAGAAAAATGCCTGCAGATCTGTGATGGAATCAGGCAGAGAGCATAGCCAGTACTGTTTGAAAGGTTGTCTAGCAGCGTGTGTGTGTTGTGTTTGTGTGTGTGAGAGCACACTGTTGTCTGACCAACACCTCAGTCGTCAATGGACATACATTTGGTTTCCCCCAAAAGCCATTTGTGCTGCCAAGGCCTTTTGATATGTTAACTGATCTCATTAAAGGACACCCAGAGGGAAAGTAGGTGTGTAAATCTGCCCATTACGAATAGGGAACACCAACTGGGTTATATAGAGGAAGACTGATTTTATTCCCCCTCTCTGCCTGGTCACAGCTGCCCTACGGGTGGTTCACTGAAATATTTCTGCCAAGGCAAATTCAGTCATCCTTGGTGTTACTTTCTGGAGTGAAGGGACTTTGTCCTATTTGAAAGGCAAGCCTAACATTGTTTAATCTTTCATGTTTGCCAAGTTCAAGTGTTGTGCATGGAGATTCTGTAAGTGCCATTGATATGGTAACTACACTGATAAACGCAACATGTAAAGTGTTAGTGCTAAGTGCTAAAGTGAAAGTAAAAGATACGCACAAAAATCTTATTTCTGTTTAGATCCGTGTTAGTGAGCATTTCTCCTTTTCCAAGATAATCCATCCACCTGACAGGTGTGGCATATCAAGAAGCTGATTAAACAACATGATCATTACACAGGTACACTTTGTTCTGTGGACAATAAAAGGCCACTCTAAAATGTGTAGTTTTGTCACACAACACAATGTCACAAGTTTTGAGGGAGCGTGTCATTGGCATGCTGACTGCAGGAATGTCCACCAGAGCTGTTGCCAGGGAATTGAATATTCAAATCAAATCACATTTTATTTTGTCACATATACATGGTTAGCTTGGGTTATTGCGAGGGTAGCGAAATGCTTGTTCATTTCTCTACCATAAGCTGCCTTCAACGTTGTTTTAGAGAATTTGACAGTACGTCCAACTGACCTCACAACCGCAGACCATGTGTATGGGGTCGTGCAAGCGAGCGCTTTGCTGATGTCAACATTGTGAACAGAGTGCCCCATGGTGGCGGTGGGGTTAAGCTACAGACAACAAACACAACTGCATTTATCGATGGCAATTTGAGAGATACCGTGACGAGATCCTGAGGTCCATTATTGTGCCATTCATCCACCGCCATCACTTCATCTTTCAGCATAAGAATGCACAGCCCCATGTCGTAAGGATCTGTACACAATTCATGAAACCTTAAAATGGCCCAGTTCTTCCATGGCCTGCATAGTATCCAGACATATCACGCATTGAGCAAGTTTGGGATGCTCTGGATTGACGTGTACGACAGCATGTCCCAGTTCCCGCCAATATCCAGCCACTTCACACAGCCATTGAAGAGGAATAGGACAACATTCCACAGGCCACAATCAACAGCCTGATCAACTCTATGCTAAGGAGATGTGTCGCACTGCATGAGGTAAAGTAAATCGTGGTCACACCAGATACTAGTTTTCTGATCTACGTCCCTACCTTTTTTTTTAAGGTATCTGTGACCCACAGATGCAGATTTGTATTCCCAGTCATGTGAAATCCATAGATTAGGGCGTAATGAATTTAATTCAATTGACTGATTTCCTTATATGAACTGTAACTCAGTAAAATCTTTGAAGTTGTTGCACGTTGCATTTATATTTTTGTTCAGTATACATAGCATGCATTTACTATGCCTGTGAAATGTGTAAAGATATATGTGATTTGAGTTTCGAGGAGCCCCCATGCCTATGAATAAATTGAATGTGAGGGTCACAGGGGGAAGGATGCTTAAATTCCCTGCAGAATCTAGCTATGGTGATTGTCAAACAAAGAGCTTCTGCTGCTGCTGGTGTCTTGCAAGGTTTCTCTCACAGACGAGGTTTGCAACTCAATAGATATCCTTTTGAAATAATGGTCTGATGAATAAATACAATTGTATTTCATGTGGTCTGTACATAATGAACCACTTTAAAACAAGATAGAGAAGCAGCCCTTTTTGCAGCTTGGGTACTGTTCTTTCATTGGCCTTCATTTGGTATGAAATAGGAAAGAAAGGGAAGGATGTTTATAATATCCAGACAGGAAAATGCTCTCCCAGGAGGTGTTTTGGGATGATAGATGCTTTCCCTTAAGAAACATTACTGATGGCTCATTGTACTTTTGGTGCCATGAGAGGTGGCAGAACTGACAGCCTATAGGGACCATACTATGCCCATCCAGGCCCCTATGGCTCTTGTAACTGGTAACAGCTCATTCTGGAGGCAACAAGAGCTGTCAAGACAATAAAATAAGAAATTAGACTTTGTCACAAATGATTACGTCAGGAGGTATATTGCTGGTAGAGAAATCTGAAACATTTCTGATATAGAAGAGCATTTTCTAAATAAAGGGAAGATGATTAATGAGGGAAATGTCTGGCAACTATAGATTTTTCAAGCACTGAAATGTGATTTGTGAGAGATTGGTGTAGGGTTCTGAGGCACTCCGGCTTTGTGTAGATGACTTGATGTAATTTCCATCACTCTACACTAACTAAAATCAAATTTCACATTATGTATTGAATTTATGTTTTGCCTTCAAGAATATGAGTTTTGCTGACTAGTGTTTCTATTTTGGCATTGTGTTGTGCTGTTTCAGTTTTTGCTGAAAGCTTGATTTGGTTGTTTTGTATTGGCTTAATGTTACTGTTTTTGGTCATCTTTCTTTAAAATGAATGTGTAAGGCTTTCAAAATACAATACAGCCCTTCAGTACGAAGAGTAGCTAAACTTATTTTCAAAAGGATTCTTTCAAAAACCAGACGTCAGTTGTTCAATTCAGGTTCAGTAAAGGGACTGTTTGTTTCAGGGTGAATATAAAAACATTAACTAAAAATGAATGTGACAAACTGCCTGTCTCACATCAGGTCAGACATGAGGGACAATTGATTCAATTTCTATTTTCTTATCAGCCATTTTCCAAAATGTTAGTTATTGATGGAATTGGCTATCTCTCTGTATATCAAGTGTGGCTAAAACGGTTTCTAAATCTGAAGTGTGTCCATGATATGAATACATTGTCTGAGGGACAAATGTATTTGCTGTTTTTCATTTTCCAGCTTTTTATTCGATTGCCTCCGGCAACACAGTTGAGAAATCTAATTACTCTGTTGAATGCTGTGAGTCCCCATGTACAATTAACAAGATTAATTTGAATTCTAATTGAGAATCAGAATGTGCTATTCAACTTGGGAAAATAGATGTGTTTAGCCATTTGTGCACTCGCACAATGAATTATCAAATTTAGTACACATTTTACAATTACTGAAAAGCCAGATCTTTGAGCTCTACTTCCTTTAACATAATTATTCTTCATTCAGCTAAACAATCTGAGAGGAAATGTTTAACTGCCTCAAATTAGATGGACAGTGTTCCAAGACACACCTATTCTGCTGAGCATAAACAGTTTA
Organism: Oncorhynchus mykiss; assembly: GCF_057628025.1. Classification (NCBI taxonomy): domain Eukaryota; kingdom Metazoa; phylum Chordata; class Actinopteri; order Salmoniformes; family Salmonidae; genus Oncorhynchus; species Oncorhynchus mykiss. The sequence continues at coordinate 23,479,526 of NC_143049.1, forward strand.
GTGGAATGTACTATGCCAGCTCATGATATGGATACACTAGGGAGACAGGGAAGAGCCACTAATTGCCGCTTGCATTTTTAGCTCTAAAGAGATTTGTGCAATAAAGTATACTCCTATTGTCTAAACCTGTGCTATTTCAGTAATGTACTTTGAGAAAGCCTTTGTAAGTCTGCATCAAAGAGGTTTCTGCAAGTTGCAACACCATAGTACTTTTGTCCAGACCAGACCAGCCCTGTCTAGCCTGAAAAGTTGTGAGAATCCATATCAAAAGTGTACTTGAAAAGTCTTCCACGAAATTGCTACAATACTCCACAAAAAACACATTGAAATGATAGAACGCCTCCTCAGTTGATGAGGGCCAAATATTAATAAGCTGGAAACCCAGTTGTCAACTTCCAGAGGAAATGGGGCCGATCAACCATTCCCCTCTTGCCTCTCAAAATAGCTCACAGAAATCTAACATGGAAAGAGAGGCATTCAACACCTTGATTTGCCAGTGTGTGGCTAATATACACGGCAAGCAGTTGTTGTGATCCAGGTTAAACCCATACCTACTGTACAGTAGGTGATATTTTGCATGGCTTTAGGCTGCTTCATGCAACCATGCTTTATGAAGAAACACATCTAAATCAACGCAGCTGTGGAATACAGCCTCATCTGCAAATAAATATACAGTGGAGTGAGCTCCAAAAGTAAAGAATTACTTTTTGTACGTAGTCCCCGCATTTTTGGGGATCAAAAGTATTGGGACAAATTCACTTATGTGTATTAAAGTAGTCCAAAGTTTAGTATTTGGTCCCAGATTCCTAGCAGGCATTGATTAGATCAAGCTGGTGACTCTACAAACTTGTTGGATGCATTCGCTGTTTGTTTTGGTTGTGTTTTTGATTATTTTGTGCCCAATAGAAATTAATGGTAAATAATGTAATGTGTCATTTTGGAGTCACTTTTATTGTAATTAAGAATATCATATATTTTTTGAAGCACTTCTACATTAACCTCCCCTGTTATTGTAATGGTGAGAGGTTAGCATCTCTTGGGGGTACGATATTTATGCGCCAAACTCTCTCACTCATCATTATTCACGATTCAGTCAGGACTATCCGTAATCATGGTAGCATCCATGTTAAAACATATTATATTCTTATTTAAAATAAAAGCAACTAAAAAATACATTATTTACCATTCATTTCTATTGGGCACAAAATAAACTGAAACACAACCAAAACAAACAGCAAATGTATCCTACAAGTTTGTAGAGTCACAAGCTTGATGTAATCATTGTGTGCAAAGAATATGGGACCAAATACTACACTTTGACTACTTTAATACATAGAAGTGATTTGCCTCAATACTTTTGGTCCCCTAAAATGTGGGAACTATTTACAATAAGTGATTCAATTTCTAAACGGTTCACCCGACATGAATGACAATACCCTCAAATTAAAGCTGACAGTCTGCACTTTGGATTTGAAATCATACAATGACTATGAGGTTAAAGTGCTGGAGTACAGAGCCAAAACAACAACAAATGTATCACAGTCCCAATACTTTTGAAGGTCACTGTAGATATAGACAATGTAATGCACTCATTAAACATTACCTTCCATGTTGTAACTGAAACTAACTTAGGGTTAACACTCATAGAAATAGAATGAATAATTTGAATTATATGGTAACACGTTTCCTGATCATGTATTGTAGAAGTAGAAGCCTTGGGAAAGTTCTACTTCTGTCAAAGCTCTGACTCATAGAGGAATGTAGTGGAACATTAACCTTTCACTGCAGTGGGATGAATCAGGGTCACACAGTGTTTCTTGGTAGTCTTTAACAAATCTACTTTGAACCAAAAGTATACACCTCACACACATGGTTACTGGCTTGTCATTTCAACTCTGTCAGATATAGAGTTGAAATGTATTCCATTTTTGAGTTTGCATCCCAATTGTACACTCTATATACGTCACAGAAGACTTAAATATAACAAAACCATTTCACATAGAAACACCAGATTTTGGGACAATTAATTAATACATTTTTAAATGATTAATTATGAAATCATGAAAAATATTAATATAATTCCACCCATGAGGCCACTAGAGAGCGATGTGATCAATTGACTGCAGGAAAGGGCTACAACAGTGCTAAAATCCAGGTGCTCTTATCAAATAGGGAATGGTGTATTCGCTTAGGTAGAGAGTTTTATCTTATTCCCTGAAAGCCTGCCGGGCTGCAGGTGCAATCATCTTGTGCTAAAGCCCTGTAATTTAGAGCATCTATCATCATTAACAGCACTGGAATGGTCAGCCAATGCTTTTACATTTCATTTTTTAGAAATCATCATGAAAGAAAAGCAATGCTCCATTCACAACCTCTGTCGTCAATAATTTTTCACTCAAGACAACATCATCCAAAGCTAGTACACAGCATCTGATGGTCTTTACACATTATAGGCAAAGATGATACAGTATGATGTACGATTTAAAGTTTACTTTGGATATTTGGATTATCCTCATCAACACTGGTTTGCTAATACTTCGTAGCCCTTAAAATTCTTCCAAAGACCGGTGTCTTCTTCATGTTTCTGTACACTACTCAACATTATTACAGAAATTAGTGCATTCAGAAAGTATTCAGACCGATTGACTTGTTTAACATGTTGTTATGTTACAGCCTTATTCTAAAATGGATTAAATCGTTTCCCCTCCTCATCAATCTACATACAATACCCCATAATGACAAAGCAAAACATTTTTTTTTTTTTAAATGTTTGCAAATGTATTAAAAATAAAAAACAGAAATATCACATTTACTGTACATAAGTATTCAGACTCTTTACTCAGTACTTTGTTGAAGCACCTTTGGCAGCAATTACAGCCTTGAGTCTTCTTGGGTATGACAGTACAAGCTTGGCACACCTGTATTTGGGGAGTTTCTCCCATTCTTCTCTGCAGATCCTCTCAAACTCTGTCAGGTTGGATGCGGAGCATCGCTGCACATCTTCTCACGTCTCTCCAGAGATGTTTGACCGGGTTCGTCCGGGCTCTGGCTGGGCAAGTCAAGGAGATTCAAAGATTGTCCCAAAGCCACTCCTGTGTTGTCTTGGCTGTGTGCTTAGGGTCGTTGTACTGTTGGAAGGTGAACCTTAACCCCAGTGTGAGATCCTCAGCGCTCTGTAGCAGGTTTTCAACAATGATCTCTCTGTACTTTTCTCTGTTTATCTTTCCCTCAATCCTGACTAGTCTCCCAGTCCCTGCCGCTGAAAAACATCCCCACAGCATGATGCTGATGATTCCAGGTTTCCTCCAGACGTGACGCTTGTCATTCAGGCCAAATAATTAAATCTTGGTTTCATCAGACCAGAGGATCTTGTTTCTCATGGTCTAAAAGTCTCCAAGCGGGCTGTCATGTGCCTTTTACTGAGGAGTGGCTTCCGTCTGGCCACTCTACCATAAAGGCCTGATTGATGGAGTGCTGAAGAGATGGTTGTACTTCTGGCACCTTTTCCCATCTCCACAGAGGAACTCTGGAGCTCTATCATAGTGACCATTGGATTTTTGGTCAGATCCCTGACCAAGGCCCTTCTCCCTCGATTGCTCAGTTTGGCCAGGCGGCCAGCTATAGGAAGAGTCTTGGTGGTTACAAACTTCTTCCATTTAAGAATGATGGAGGCCACTGTGTTCTTGGGGACTTTCAATACTGCAGACGTATTTGGGTACCCTTCCCCAGATCTGTGCCTCGACACAATCCTGTCTCGGAGTTCTATGGACAATTCCTTCGACCTCATGGCTTAGTTTTTGCTCAGACATCCACTTTCAACTATGGGACCAAATCATGTCCAATCAATTGAATTTACCACAGGTGGACTACAATCAAGTTGTAGAAACATCTCAAGGATGATCAATGGAAACAGGATGCACCTGAGCTTAATTTTGAGTCTCATAGCAAAGGGTCTGAATACTTATGTAAATAAGGACATTTTAGAATAAGGCTGTGACGTAACAAAATGTGGAAAAAGTCAAGTGGTCTAAATACTTTCTGATTGCACTGTACATATATATACATACAGATGAAGTCGGAAGATTACATACACTTAGGTTGGAGTCATTAAAACTCCCTTTTCAACCACTCCACAAATTTCTTGTTAACAAACTATAGTTTCGGCAAGTCGGTTAGGACATCTACTTTGTGCATGACACAAGTAATTATTCCAACAATTGCTTACAGACAGATTATTTCACTTATAATTCACTGTATCACAATTCCAGTGGCCAGAAGTTTACGTACACTAAGCTGACTATGCCTTTAAACAGCATGGACAATTCCCGAAAATGATGTCATGGCTTTAGAAGCTTCTGAAAGGCTAATTGACATAATTTGAGTCAATTGGAGGTGTACCTGTGGATGTATTTCCAGGCCTACCTTTAAGCTCGGTGCCTCTTTGCTTGACATCATGAGAAAATCAAAAGAAATCGGCCAAGACCTCAGAAAAAGATTTGTAGACCTTCACAAGTCTGGTTCATCCTTAGGAGCAATTTCCAAACGCCTGAAGGTACCACATTCATCTGTACAAACAATAGTACACAAGTACAAACACCATGGGACCACGCAGCCGTCATATCGCTCAGGAAGGAGACGGGTTCGGTCTCTTAAAGATGAACGTACTTTGGTGCGAAAAGTGCAAATCAATCCCAGAATGACAGCAAAGGACCTTGTGAAGATACTGGAGGTATAAAAGTATCTACAGTGCCTTGCGAAAGTATTCGGCCCCCTTGAACTTTGCGACCTTTTGCCACATTTCAGGCTTCAAACATAAAGATATAAAACTGTATTTTTTTGTGAAGAATCAACAACAAGTGGAACAATCATGAAGTGGAACGACATTTATTGGATATTTCAAACTTTTTTAACAAATCAAAAACTGAAAAATTGGGCGTGCAAAAGGGGGCCGAATACTTTCGCAAGGCACTGTATATCCATTGAAGCAATATCTCAAGACTGGAAGTTCAAGTTTGGTCGCAAATGGGTCTTCCAAATGGACAATGACCCCAAGCATACTTCCGAAGGTCTGGCAAAATTTAAGGACAAAAAAGTCAAGGTATTGGAGCGGCCATCACAAAGCCCTGACGGGGAAAACTGAAAAAGCGTGTGCGAGCAAGGAGGCCTGCAAACCTGACTCAATTACACCAGCTCTGTCAGGAGGAATGGGCCAAAATTCACCCAACTTATTGTGGAAGCTTGTGGAATGCTACCCAAAACGTTTGACCCAAGTTAAACAATTTAAAGGCAATGCTACCAAATACTATTTGACTGCATGTAAACATCTGACCAACTGGGAATGTGTTGAAAGAAATAAAAACTGAAAGAAATAATTATCTCTACTATTATTCTGACATTTCACATTCTTAAAATAAAGTGGTGATCATAACTGAGCTAAAACAGGGCATTTTTACTAGGATTAAATGTCAGGAATTGTGAAAAACTGAGTTTAAATGTAATTGGCTAAGGTGTATGTAAACATCCGACTTCAACTGTACATACAAACACACATACATATAAAATACATATACATATATATATATACACATCTTTCTAAAATATATTTTCCTTTATTATTTTCCACTAACCCTACCACCCCTCCCCTAATTGGAGTAAACTAATGAACAACAACACTTTAGTTTCCACTTCCAGCTAATACATACTATATACATTTTACAGACACAATCTATTTTACAATATCTATCTTTTTTTTGTTTTTACTCCCTATCTTTCTGCTACCCTCAACCCCTCCCATCTATTTCTGAAGACCATCCAGTCTGGTTTCTATTTGCCATATATTATTAACTGTGCTGTTCCACAAAAGTTCTGAACCTATAGTATAAACATTTTATGGACACAGTATATTATATTGCAGTTATCTTGTTATTAATGCCACCCTTCAGCTCCACTCAACCCCTCCCATCTATCTCTCAACACCATCCCTTTTGGATTTCTATTTGCCATATATTTTTCAACTGTGCTGTGATGTTTCACAAAAGTTCTGAACCTTTCTATTCTCATAGTTTCTACAGATTGTAAATTAAATATACGTTTTTTTTTTGCTAAGAGTATTATTGTATTATTGATCGATTGACTATGATTTTTCAAATCACCCAGTAGTGCTATCTGCAGAGGAAAATGTTGCAATTCTTCAGCCATTCCTGGACCTGTGACCAAAAACAAGCTACATATTTACAGTACCAAAACAAATGATCTAATGATTCTGTCTCTTATCAGCCAAATCTGCAGAGCTGGGGTGGTTGTATCCCCCATATATATATAACATTTTATTGGTTGCAAGAACTTTGAATAATCATTTAAATTGAACAATTCTAAGTTTTGCATCCAGCGTTGTTTTGTGTATCAGTTCACAAACTATTTGCCATGGAATCGGAACATTGACAATCTCTTCCCAAATATTCTGCAATCTATACGGCACAGCTGTTCATTTGTTGGTCCCTAAGTTAAACTGGTATACTTTTTTATTTATCACACTTTTCTTTAACCAATTTTGGTCTTTAATGCACGGCTGACAGTCAAGTTCCTTATTTTTTACCTCTTCCATTTGAGTTTAACCACAATATTTGTTGTATTATTTGTTTTGTTTTTCTGGTGGATTAAACTTAAATTGCAAGCAACTTTCTATGGATTATTTTAAAAATAGCTATATTTTGGAGATTAGTTCATTTTCAAATAACTGAAAGTGATAGGATGTAATCTGAATAAAGGGAAAAAGGCCATTTGTCAACATGGGGTGAGACATTCTTACTTATCTGCTAGAGAACCAATTTGTACATTTTTTTTGGTCATATAATTGAAAAAACAGGTTGCTAGGTGTAGGCAAGACCATAAACAAATAGGTAAACTGGGATATGACTAAAGAGTTGGACTGTAATGTTGTTCTTAGTCTTTGAAATTGTGTAACAGTATGCAATTATAGTTGAATGACCTTGTACTTACATTGTACTACCAATGTTATTCCTGTGGCATAACGCCTATGTAGTGTTAGGTTGGACTAAACGTGTTTTCTATACTTTCTTTCACTGAATCATGATCAAACACTTTCCATGTTGTGTATGTTGTCATGTAAGTGCAAATGTATTTAATGTCTATGATAATCATACACAACTAATGCAATTGGTTGTCACTATTGCTGACTGTTGTCACTATTGCTGTAATGCTGACTTCAAATAATCTGCAAAATAAGTGTTGATGTGGAATGTCAAATTCTATTTTTTCCCCTTGGGAGAATAGCATGTTAATGTCACTGTTCTGTTATTTTTTGTTCTGAAGGAATACATACATATTCATTTATTCTCAATAACAGCCTAGGAACAGTGGGTTAACTGCCTTGTTCAGGGGCAGAATGACAGATTGTACCTTGTCAGCTCGGGGATTCGAACTTGCAACCTCTCAGTTACTAGCCCAACGCTCTAACCACTAGGCTACCCTGCATACATTTGATGTGCAATGCACATCAAGCTATATCTTCTGGTGATATTTGAATTCTCTCACATATGCAATATGAAATGACCCAATCACCATGAATCAGATCTGTCCAAATTCTCCAATGGTTCACTTGCAGGGAATTCAGCCATTGGAAAGTAAACAGCTTGGCTACAGAGAAGAGGGACGTTTTTAAGGCCCCCTTGCCACTGGCGCCGGAGTTTCTACGCAACCTGAGGCTGCTCGGTCGAAGGCCAAGTCTGCAGCAGATCCACGAGAACTTGATCAAGAAATATGGGACACACTTTCTGGTGTCTGCTACGCTAGGAGGTAAGCAGCTTCACATACACCGACTCAGTGGCACTTTGCTCTAGGCTATGTGGCTAAGGGATGTTGTTGCGCATCGCAGTTTGTTCTCAAAATAGCTTCAGTGTAATGTCATCTCCTTAGATATTGATCATGTTGACTGCCTCTAAAACAAGCCAAAGGTTACTCATATTTGGAACACTGTGCTCATGGTATCACTGGTGACATTGTCATACCGGTAACTTATGTCAACAGAAACTTTGTTTTTACTATTCAACATAAGTTAACGTTAAAGCTAGAATCCTTAGTTGCTACATTACTTTTTTTTTTTTTTTTACTTATAAAGAGGTATATCCATTGTTAATGAAGACTTTATAAACTATATAAAAGACACATAAATGCCCAATGAGCTTAGTTCAACTGTTATTCATAACCCAAAACATAAGCTTGTTTTACTCCAATGTTTGTAAACAACCTAAATGTAAACAAGCACTGTATAGCCTCAAAACATGGTTAAAACTATACCTTTCATATTATGGATGTTCCTGCAACCATAGCTCTGTCTATGAATTTGAGTGGTTTCCCAACTCCATCCCTTAGCTTTTTAGCGAAACAGGGGCAGTTAGAACGCTTTGTTATTATTTCAATTAAGGATTCTAGCTTCAATACATATTGGCAGTCATTCTCTGTTAGTATGGACAAAATCTGCTTGGTGTTGATTTGACAATCCATGATTGAGGTACTGCTGAATACATAAGGAAATGTCAATAGTTATAGTTTGAGATGTGGAATGCATTACTCCGCCTAGCATCTAAATAATTGATGGTCATGGTGCTGGTCTCAAAACATTTGCTGTGACATCAACCAGAATATTATGCCTGATGAGATGTAGGCACTAATTATGATGTCACTTAATGGTGGATTGATGAAGTGAAGTTACAGAGTCTAAAAGACAAGAGAGATGAATGCAGTGGCAAAGCCATAGTGAGCTTTTGTAATCAATGGCTCAAATCAAAAGGGATGGACCATACACTGCATGCTAATGAGATGATCGCAAATAGCAATGCACACATTCTTCTGCTGGGTACTGATGGTATCTCATAGCCTCAAGGTAGAAGAGAGCTAAGCACACTGTCTGGTCGAGCAGAATCATGTGAATACTATGGTGTTATTTTGAAAAGTCTGGGGTTTCATACAAGACAGAGATAGACCTATATAATCTGTCTGCAGTCTATGAACTTTTGTCTGAATACCTCCGTTAATTCCTCTCGTGGAGGATAATGTCACGCATTACTCTCAACGAGTATTACAAATGTATTGTCATTATGATTGAGCCAGTTGTTCTAGTTGTTCGTTAGTATTAAGGACTGTGTGTATATTTGACTGAAGTTCCCTCTGGGAAAAAAAGTAATTCTATTCTTCTTTTCTTTTCTTTTCTCTTCTCTTCTATTATTTCTTTCTACAGGAGAAGAATCGTTGACAATCTTCCTGGATAAGCAGAAGCTCAGTAAGAAATCGGAGGGACAGGGAAACAGCTCGGTGGTCTCCCTGGAAGTACTGCATCAGTTGGCTGCCTCTTATTTCACAGACCGCGAGAGCACCTTAAGAAGACTTCACCACCTACAGATAGCCACCTCCGCCATAAAGGTAAATCTACTGCTACTCTCAAGGACACTCAGTCATTGAAGCATCCCGTTTCTTTTTCAGAATATATTCGATTAGTTTGCTAGAGTATATCCAATTTGTCAGTGGGTTGTACATGGGAGTTTTTGGCCGGTTAGTTTTCATTTGAATGTGAAACAGAATGATGGTAGGCTACTGAAACCTTTGGCATTGAGAAATCGTTCCGTATTTCTGAAATACAATGCTCAACTCCAGTAAGAAAAGGTTGCATGGGTAATGTTTTGTTGCTTAGCAGCTAATTACTCAGCATACATTTGAGTTACACACACACACACACACACACACACACACACACATACACACACGCACACACACACTTTAAAAGGCAGTATTCTCATCTGCATGCATCGAGTACTGATGTATCATGATGACAGGAGGCGAGTGGGTGGACAGGGTTGGCTTTCAACGTTTATTCAAATAACGTCTAAGATTTTTCAACTTTTCATCTCGGATAAAATAACTTATTCTGAACATTTCGGACTTGATCGTGATTTTAGACAAGTGCTTACCAACATGTTGTGCTGTGGCTCTTAAAAAGCTTTTCAGATGTTATTTTACACCAAGGAGAAAGTGCCGTACAGGCTGTACCGTAATGCATTGCAACTGGGGATTTTCCAATTTGCCTATTATATTCAAGTGGGGTATTTTGTGCTTTTAATGATCAGACTTTCCCTTATTTAGACAACATCCTGGTAAGCTAGTCATTCATATTGTACCTTAAATTGACAAATGGGTTACAGTATATGTTAGAGTATTTTAGAGTAAATACTTTCTGGGTATTTACCAGCACAGCTACATACCATTTGATCTCTGTTGTTCTCTGGTTGCCTCTAGAGGACAAATGTCCCATTTGACCTATGGTACACTTCACTGTTATGACCACATACAGTACAATGCCATTATTTGTTATGACACTCCATTGTCCTCAGGATATTGCAAGTATGTTTGAGCTTAGACTACACCGAGAGCAAAATATAACAATAATGATATGATCCCAGTAACAGTCCTATAATGTATGCTCCAGCTTAATCTACTTTAAACTGCATTTAACTCAATCTACTTCCATAGCTCTGTTTGGAATGTAAGATTATTTGTCAAAGTCTATAGAGCTACCATTACCATTTTACAGAGTACTGGTACCATCATGTTTGTCAGAAAGTTTCACAATGGGTTGTACTACTTATATGTATCCAATCTAACTGGCAGACAGCAGAACCATCTAAATAACATTATGAAGCACCGGGAATCAGTGTTTAAAACGATGTGAAAGGATAGACAGTTTAACACTCACATTAAGAAGACTTCAACCCTGCAGTGCTTCAAGACGAGATGCTGCTCGTTACATTTTTGCAAAATGATCATCTCTAGTATGTGAGCCACCTTCTCCTCAATGCTCTGTCAACTCAGCTAATCATCCAGGAGAGAGTGGGATGTGCTTGACCTGTCTGTGTACGTGCCTTTAGGCTTTGTGGTTGCAATAAAACCTCTGGAGGAGGAATTAAATATATTGTCTTATGGTAATGCAGGGTGACCATGAAGTACTTCAATTTAGTCGGAATATATTGCAGTCTTATAGTTGAAACAGATTCAACTGACACAACTGTAGTTGAAACATGTTCACAGACACCTTCACAGACACACCAGTAAGACGAATGCAGTATAGTTCACAATGCATAGCATGTATTGTTGCACTGACTTGGTATTGTTTGACAGGGGTATATTTTACAATGAATAATTTGTAAAATGCCATATGAATTGAGTCTATTGTAGCTTACTGGCAGCATTTCTTTGACAATAAATACAATCTTACTCCTACATAACTGCAAGGGAAATTTGGAAGGAGATTTGCAAGGGAGGTTTATATTGATGGGTGAGATTTTATGAGGACAAAGTTACATCACATCATTTGTAAAACATAATTTACTGGTCAAAATTGCTCAGCCAGAGGCATATCGTTAGTATTATTGCTAGTTCTCCCATCATTAGCCTATACTCAGAAACCAACATCTTTCACTATCGTGTTCTTGTACATTCTTCTCATCCAATAACTAACTGCACTCTTAGAAAAAAATATGCTCTCTAGAACCTAAAAGGGTTCATCGGCTGTCCCCACAGGAGAACCCTTTAAATAATAAATGTTGGGTTCCATGTAGACCCATAAGGGTTCTACCTGGAACCAAAAGGGTTCTCCTATGGGTACAGCTGAAGAACCCTTTCGGAAACTTTTTTTTTTTTTTTTTTGTAAAGTCTTATATGTACAGGATCTTGCTTTTTCGATTTTTGAGCTCCGTACTACTGTATATTATTCATAAATCATTCATATTTCAATGACAGGAGTTGCAGGGGCATGTTTTCTTTTTTTCAGATTTCTCCTGGCTTTTGGCAAGATAGCATTTTTTGACAGATGTGACATCTGAAAATAGTAAAGATGATTGGTTCTCTGACTATCGTCTCAGATGAGTGCAGAAGTATTTTGGTATGGTTAGAAACCGCCCGTACTGTTTACTTTACTGCCAGAAACGGGAACAAACAGGTGCATGATTCACCAGTAATAAGGCATTAAAATATCTCCTTGTTTCCTAGGTAACAGAAACTAGGACTGGGCCACTTGGATGCAGTAACTATGACAGCCTTGATTCTGTTAGCTCTGTCTTGGTACACAGTCCTGAAAATAAAATACACCTAAAAGGTAAGCTATTTTACTCCTTTCTCAAAATGGTTGGACTGTGTTCTACTATATTTGTGTATAATCATAGAAATAGAATGAATAAAACTGTCTTGGAAGCTCTAACCCTGGCAATTTGACTGGTAAGAGCTGTTCTTTGGCCCGAGGCAAAGCCTAGAGCTGGGAAACAGCCCTTAGGAGGGAGTTATCACATGATAATCCATGGGTTCGAGGGCCTTATTGCTTTTATAAAACGGTTGCCAACATATATACATAACAAAAAGATTAACGACATTTTACAAAAATGAGTAAATTAGTTTTTATACATCCTTCCACTAGACAATATAGTCCAGGCAAAAGTCAGTTGTTAGTTCTGAGGTTCTGAAGTTGCTAACCAATGAGGCTGGTCGTTAATTCTATTCTTATGTTTTTGACCCAGTTGTTGATTCTATTAATTGCACATTAATAGAATTAATTACATGCCAACAAATCATTGGCATGTAGCTAGCTAACAGAGGTTCAATGATTACAAGATACTTAAAAAATATATTTATAAATAGGCAACAACAAGCTAGCTGATTGTCGGGTCAATAAGATAGTTATGGAGGATAGCTAGTCTAACATTAGTTCTCTTTTGCTAGGTAGTTAGCCAACTACAGCTAACACGCAATCACATCAAGCAGCTGAAATGTCAGCAAAGTATGTGCATTTTCATTTGTTTTACCTTTGTTTTTATTGCCAATTCTTTGGATATATACATTATAAGAATCCTGATAAATGAATTCACATGGATCAGAGAAGCTATCATTCACGTTCATATGCAGAGCACGGAGGAGATTGCAACAAAAAAAACTGCAACATGTTGCGCAGGTCGGAAAGGCACACAGCGAGGCTTATAATAACCCTGCTGTACCAAACCAAATGTTAGGCTAATAGAATGGGGAAATAATTGTCTAGACACTTTTGTCCATGAAGTTTATAAATTGACTGGCTGGGCTATGGGACAGTGGATGTGCATTGATAAATCTAATGGAACTGATACAGGCATTACCCATGGAATGCGGGAATTGTGGTGCTCTAACTCCCTGCTACCAGCGTCCAGGATCCAAACAACCAGTTTTATAAGATGCAGTAATTCCCGTGGTATTTTGGAATGTTCTATTAACTGATGCTGGATTGCCATGATAATGTAGAATGTTCATTCAAATGATGCTAAATGATGTGGCTCATGCAGTGCCAGAGTGTTATTCAGAGCGTTATCAGATTGTCCTTTCGCAAATTCAGAGTGTTTCGCTCTCGTAGCGTTCAGAGCGCACACTGGACTCTCTGGCCGAGGAGTTGCGTTCTGACCTCTCAACGGGAGTCAAGCACCCAAGCTAACAGGCTAACTTTGCATAGCTTGCTAGTTACTTCCAGACACAAATGAGAGAACACCTCACTTTGACCATTTTACTTGCCCTTAATGGTGCACAACTCCAGAATTTGTGGAGTCGACTCCGATTCCTGTGGTTAGAGTCGTATGAGTCGACTCTTTTTCCCGATTCCCAAAACACGTTGAAATGGAGGCTCACACACATAGACACCACCTCATGATTGCAGAGTCCTACTAGAAAGACTACATTTGCGTTCTAGGGGACAGACATGAGCATGATGCTGCCCATTTTCTCACAAATTTAGCCTATAAAAGTCATTTTTGTTTGAATTTAGAAGGTGATGTGTAGGTACTAGAATATTTCAGTGATATTTCTGCTGTGTGCAGCCTTGACTGATCCCATGGGATGATGTGGCGCACTCAACGCTGATAAGCCTATTCTTTGCCATGTTGTAGCCCTATTCGGACAGAAATTACTAGAGATGTTGGTTTTGTAATTATTATCCAAGCATGTGCGTTATTCTAGGGGATGATACACAGGATTCGTTTTTCAAAACTGCCCCTGTAATTCCACATTTTTTCAAATTTAATTGACTCTTATGGAGGTTTTAATTGTAGGTGTGAAGATATCTCAATGTCATGTTTAGATGATAATAGGCTAGCTACACTGATAACTCGTGCTTGGCTGCCAAAGGTATAGGTCTACCTTTAATATAAACATTCATGAAGTGTGATTATAATCATTATTTTAATGATCCATGGTCGACGTCCTTCCTAATAATAATGCCCCAACATCCTGCTGATTTGAGCTGCTGAACCGTATTTGCACTTGACTGTGTTTATGGATGAGAAAGTGAACTTGCCATTTCCAATAAGTTTAGCGGGGATGCTTTGCGATCTATTGCCGAGGACAAGGCTCTCCAGCCCTGTTCGTGGATAGCTACCATCCTGTAGGTTTTCATTCCAACCCTAATCTACCGCGTCTGAATCAGCAGCCTCCATTGGCTGGTTAATGAACTGAATCAGGTTAGTTACAACTGGGGTTGGAGCAAAAACCTATGAGAAGGTAACTCAAGAACAGGGTTGGAATGTCCTGACCTAGGACACCAACAGTCAGCCAGGTTTTCATAAAATAACATATAGGCACATACAATACCTTTTATTGCACATTTAGGCCTAATTAAATTGATGCATTCGGTGATGTTCAACTTCAATTCACTGGCACTATGAAGAATAGCTTAACCATACTAATTGATAGCCTAATATATACTTGAATATACTTTTTGGGAATTTACTAGATTGACTCATTGCTAGACAAGATATTACTAGATACAGATTACCAAGCATAGCGGTTGCCCTCACTTGCTCGCCTGCTCCTCTTTTTCTTTGCTATGAAAGATTCTAGTATGTGTTTGGTCTTCGGTCTGTTGCATGTAGAAAAAGCTCAGCCTACTCATTGGTAGCCCCTACTTTAGGCTAGTGAACTTCCATTAGACATCGCAAGCCAAGAAATTGAAAAATAGAGCATTTAGATATCCTATAGCCTACATCTTTTGATTACAGATGCTCGTACAGTCTGCCTAACTGTCTGCTTGCCTGCATAACTTCCTGGAAATGCACATCCCATCCCATCTCTCTCTCCCTCGCTAGCTCGCGCTTTCTTTACTGTGAGAGATACGATCTCTCGAAGTAGACTACGGCAAATAGTTTCCTCTGTTGCAAAAATACTGGATCTTAGGAGTCGATTCCTAGCGGAATCTAAGCTTGACACCCAGAAATAATGAGTTGACACCGGGAGTCGACGGGCAAGGAGTTGATTAATCTATTATTTTTGAGTCGACTCCCCTCCACTACTTTTACTCTAGGTTGAAGATGGGAAGGTTAAGACAACTTAATAATTCCATGAGGAAGTGTTCGAAAAAAATTAAGAAATTCATGGGATCAGCACCGTTGCTGATTATACAGGATTAGCATTGAAAACAATGTAGATTATGTTCAAAACATCTCAAATAAATGAATAGAATGACAGTAAAGCAGTTACGCTACAGCATGTGTTCGCTGAGTAGTTATCTGAAATTCACTACGATTTTGTTTATTTTTCACTTTGATGGTGAACTTTTTGTGCTGCTACCATTCACTCCCAGTCATTACGAATATGGAAGCTGGTCCCAAAGACTTATGGGATATTAGAATCCTCTTATCTTAACCTGTATATTTTTATCCTAGCTTTTACTTCCTGGCATGAGTGCACTCAAAATGGCTGCCAGCCCACCCATTATTTCCATCATTGACTTGAATAAAGACGCCCTTTCTGTTCATTATATTTTTATGTGTTTAATAATATACTCAGTATGTTCCTTCATCTCATTTTATGGTACAGTGTGTTTATGCTGTAAGACAAATTACTTGGAATCCACAAAAATACTTTTTTTGCCAGGAAGAGAAAATGATTTACGTTTCAAATGATCATAACTCTTCAACGGGATGTAAGTGATTATTTAGGTGGATAACCTTTACTGCAAACAGTACACTCTCCAGGCAAAGGCTTTGTATTCCCCCTTGTGTTATTCACGGTTCTTTCCAGCTCTGATCTACACAACCAATGCCCTATGATTTAGATAGGTGTAGATCAGTTCTTCAAAGCTAGCAGTGGACTCTCATTATTCACTCCTCAAGACTATTCAATAAATTCATTCAGACTCCTGCATGATAAAATCTCAGATCATAAATCATATTTGTGAAGCAAGGTTTTTTAAATCCTTGTGTTTGGGATTTTTTTGGTTATGGATTCATCCATCTACTATGGACTAATGCTTTAACGCAGTAAAATAAAATATTTCTTAAAATATTATTTATTAAAATATTAAATTAAAATATTTAATATTTATTTATAAATAAGTCCCAAATGGTACCCTATATTCCATACACGGTGCACTACTTTTGACCAGAGGGCCAAAGGTAGTGCACTATATAGGGAATAGGGTGCCATTTGGGATTCTGACTTTGAATGCTGCTTCCATAACCTGGAGAAGCCCTCAGGAGCCCTGGCTCCTAGCAAGTCCAACCAGCAGGTCCATCATGGCTGCACCGGTCCAGAAGGAGAGGCTAGACAATAGGTGATTGGGCAAAGATCAGACATAATGAGGCCCAGATGGCCAGGACACAGTCCAAGGATGGAGGAACAGCATCTCACTAGCCAAGCTGGCATTCCCATGGACACCACAGGGATAGCTAGCAACAATGAATGGTTTAAAGAACCATGTTTTTATTTATTTATTTTACCTTTATTTAACTAGGCAAGTCAGTTAAGAACAAATTCTTATTTAGAATGACGGCCTACGAAAAGGCAAAAGACATCCTGCGGGGACAGGGGTTGAGATAAAAAAAAAAAATTTAAAATACCATAAAAGTATAGGAAGAAACACACATCATGACAAGAGAGACAACACAACACTACATAAAGACAGACCTAAGACAACAACATAGCAAGGCAGCAAGACATGACAACACAGCATGGTAGCTACACAACATGACAACAACATGGTAGCAACACAACATGGTAGCAGCACAAAAGATGGCACAAACATTATTGGGCACAGACAACAGCACAAAGGGCAAGAAGGTAGAGACAACAATACATCACGCAAAGCAGCCAGAACTGTCAATAAGAGTGTCTATGATTGAGTCTTTGAATGGAGAGATTGAGATAAAACTGTCCAGTTTGAGTGTTTGTTGCAGCTCGTTCCAGTCGCTAGCTGCAGCGAACTGAAAAGACGAGTGACCCAGGGATGTGTGTGCTTTGGGGACCTTTAACATAATGTGACTGGCAGAACGGGTGTTGTATGTGGACGATGAGGGCTGCAGTAGATATCTCAGACCTATAAATTAGAAATTGTCTCCGTATTCTAGCATGGGTAGGATGGTCATCTGAATCAGGGTTAGTTTGGCAGCTGGGGTGAAAGAGGAGCGATTACGATAGAGGAAACCAAGTCTAGATTTAACTTTCGCCTGCAGCTTTAATATGTGCTGAGAGAAGGACAGTGTACTGTCTAGCCATACTCCAAGTACTTGTATGAGGTGACTACCTCAAGCACTAAACCCTCAGAGATAGTAATAACACCTGGGGGGAGAGGGGCATTCTTCTTACCAAACCACGTGACCTTGGTTTTGGAGGTGTTCAGAACAAGGTTAAGGGTAGAGAAAGCTTGTTCGACACTTAAGAAATCTTTGTTGTAGAGCATTTAACACAAAATCCGGGGAGGGGCCAGCTGAGTAGAAGACTGTATCATCTGCATATAAATGGATGAGAGAGGTTCCTACTGCCTGAGCTATGTTGTTGATGTAAATTGAGAAGCGCGTGGGGCCTAGGATTGAGCCTTGGGGTACTCCCGTGGTGACAGGCAGTGGCTGAGAAAGCAGATTTGCAGATTTTCTGACTTTATACACTGCACTCATGGAGAGAGGTAGTTAGCAAACCAGGCCAAAGACCCCTCAGAGACACCAATATTCCTTAGCCGGCCCACAAGAATGGAGTGGTCTACCGTGTCAAAAGCTTTGGCCAAGACAATAAAAATAGCAGCACAACATTGCTTAGAATCATTGAGGACCTTTAAGTTTGCATTGACACATCCATAACCTGAGCAGAAACCAGATTGCATTTTTTATTTATTTGTATTTATTTCACCTTTATTTAACCAGGTAAGCTAGTTGAGAACAAGTTCTCATTTACAACTGCGACCTGGCCAAGACAAAGCAAAGCAGTGCAGCACAAACAACAACACATGGAATAAACAAGCGTACAGTCAATAACAGAATAGAATAAAATAAAGTCTTTACACAGTGTGTGCAAATGGCGTGAGGAGGTAGGCAATAAATAGGCCATAGTAGCGAAGTAATTACAATTTAGCAGATTAACACTGGAGTGATAAATTAGCAGATGATGATGTGCAAGTAGAGATACTGGTGTGCAAAAGAGCAGAAAAGTAAATAAAAACAATATGGGGATGAGGTAGGTAGATTGGGTGGGCTATTTACAGATGGACTATGTACATCTGCAGCGATTGGTTAGCTGCTCAGATAGCTCATGTTTAAATTTAGTGAGGGAAATAAAAGTCTCCAGCTTCAGCGATTTTTGCAATTCGTTCCAGTCACTGGCAGCAGAGAACTGGAAGGAAAGGCGGCCAAAGGAGGTGTTGGCTTTGGGGATGAGCGGTGAGATATACCTGCTGGAGCACGTGCTACGGGTGGGTGTTGTTATCGTGACCAGTGAGCTGAGATAAGGCGGAGCTTTACCTAGCATAAACTCATAGATGACCTGAGCCAGTGTGTCTGGCGACGAATATGTAGCGAGGGCCAGCCGACTAGAGCATACAGGGCGCAGTGGTGGGTGGTATAAGGGGCTTTGGTGACAAAACGGATGGCACTGTGATAGACTGCATCCAGTTTGCTAAGTAGAGTATTGGAAGCTATTTTGTAGATGACATCGCCGAAGTCGAGGATCGGTAGGATAGTCAGTTTTACTAGGGTAAGTTTGGCGGCGTGAGTGAAGGAGGCTTTGTTGCGAAATAGAAAGCCAATTCTAGATTTGATTTTGGATTGGAGATGCTTAACCTGTCCCCCCCCCCCCCCGAAGGCAGCGCAATTGTCTAGCCCAGCTGATTTGTACTGGTCCAGGTTTTGCAGCTCTTTCAGAACATCTGCAATCTGGATTTGGTTGAAGGAGAAGCCGTGGAGGCTCGGGTAAGTAGCTGCAGGGTGTGCGGAGCTGTTGGCCGGGGCTGGGTTAGCCAGGAGGAAAACATGGCCAGCCGCAGAGAAATGCTTATTGAAATGTTCGATTATTATGGATTTATTGGTGGTGACCATGTTACCTGGGCTCAGAGCAGTGGGCAGCTGGGAGGAGGTGCTCTTGTTCTCCCTGGACTTTACAGTGTCCCAAAACTTTTTGGAGTTAGAGCTCCAGGATACAAATTTCTCTTTGAAAAAGCTAGCCTTTGCTTTCCTGATTGACTGCATGTATTGGTTCCTGACTTCCTTGAACAGCTGCATATTGCTGGCACTATTGCCACAGGATGTTTTTGTGCTGGTCAAGGGCAGTCAGGTCTGGAGTGAACCAAGGGCTATATCTGTTCTTAGTTCTAAATTTTTTGAAAGCGGCATGCCAGAGAGAATAGCATAGACATCAAGAAAGGCAGTTTTTCCAACACTTTTGATAAACAAGGCAAAATAAAAAATAAGCCTATAACAGTTGGGATCAGCTTGATCTCTCCCTTAAAATAAAGGATGAACCATGGCTGCCTTCCAAGCAATGCGAACCTCCCCAGAAAGGAGAGACAGGTTAAAACAGTTGGAGGTAGGCTTGGCGATGATAGCGGCAGCAACCTTAAAAAGAAGAAAGGGTCTAAACCATCCGACCCAGATGTTCTTTTGGGGTCAGGTTTCAGGAGCTCCTCTAGCACCTTGGACTCAGTGACTGCCTGCAGGGAGGAACTTTGTAGCGGGGCAGGGGAAATGAGGGAGAAGCATCAGGGATAGTTGCATTAAAAGGGGTGGGAGATGAGGAAATGTTGGACGGGCAAGGAGGCATGGCAGTCAAATAGGAATCCTGACTTAAGGAAGTGGTGATTAAAGAGCTTAGCCATGTGCTTCTTGTCAGCAACAACCATATCATCGAACTTTAAGGGACATGGACAGCTGTGAGGAGGAGGGTTTATTCTCCAGGTCTTTAACCGTTTTCCAGAACTTCTTGGGGTTAGACCCACAGAGAGAGAATGCTCCTTAAAGTGGCCTTTCGGATAGCCTGAGTGCACTTATTTATCAATTGCCTGAATGAGAGCCAGTCAGCCAAATGCAATTCTTGAGGTGGAGTAACTCTGCAACATCACGGTCGAACCAGGGGCTGAACCTGTTTTTAATTATAATTTTCTTTATGGGGGGGGTGTTTGTTAACAATACCACTGAAAATATCAAAAAAAGAAGGCCCAAGTGTTTTCGACAGAGAGGATCAAGCTGATTCTATACCATTATACAGAGGCCAGTTCATGAAGGAAGGCTTGCTCGTTAAAGATTTTAGCAAGCGTCTATTACAAATCAGGACAGGTCGTTTCACTGAGCAGCCATTACGAACATTTGATAGGCCAAAAGGGAAACCTGGGTAAAGCTTGGGTTAGGTGGAGACTGAGAGTAGTAGAATATCACACAATAAAGTTATATGTGGCTTAATGTTCTATTGATAGAAAATATAATGAAAAGAAACTATTATGAATACTTTTTTTACAATCCAGTTATTTTCAGCTAATTAAAAATGCCATAAAAACACTGGATTTTGGTCAATATAAACACAGATGATGCAATCTCTATTGCACCCCAGACTGCCCTTTCACACCTGGACTAAAGGAACACATATGTGAGAATGCTATTCATTGACTACAGCTCAGCGTTTAACACCATAGTGCCTTCAAAGCCCATCACTAAGCTAAGGACCCTGGGACTAAACACCTCCCTCTGCAACTGGATCCTGGACTTCTTGACGGGCCGCCCCCAGGTGGGAAGGGTAGGTAACAACACATCCGCCACGCTGATCCTCAACACGGGTGCCCTTCAGGGGTGCGTGCTCAGTCCCCTCCTGTACTCCCTGTTCACTCATGACTGCACAGCCAGGCAAGACTCCAACATCATCATTAAGTTTGCTGATGACACAACAGTGGTAGGCCTGATTACAGACAAAGATGAGACAGCCTATAGGGAGGAGGTCAGAGAGGAGGTCAGAGAACTGACCGTGTGGTGCCAGAACAACAACCTCTCAATGTGATCAAGAGAAAGGAGCTGATTGTGGATTACAGGAAAAGCACGCCCCCATTCTCATTGATGGGGCTGTATTGGAGCAGATTGAGAGCTTCAAGTTCCTTGGCGTCCACATCACCAACAAACTAACATGGTCCAAGCACACCAAGACAGTGTAGAGGGCACGACAAAACCTATTCCCCCTCAGGAGACTGAAAAGATTTGGCATGGGTCCTCAGATCCTCAAAATCTTTTACAGCTGCACCATTGAGAGCATCCTGACGGGTTGCATCACTGTCTGGTATGGCAACTGCTCTGCCGCCGACTGCAATGCGTAAGGCCCAGTACATCACCGGAGCCAAGCTGCCTGCCATCCAGGACTTCTATACCAGGCGGTGTCAGAGGAAGGCCCCAAAAATTGTCATAGACTCCAGCCACCCTAGTCATAGACTGTTCTCTCTGCTACCGCACGACAAGTGTTACCGGAGCACCAAGCCTAGGTCCAAGAGGCTTCTAAACAGCTTCTACCCCCATGCCATAAGACTCCTGAACATCTAATCAAATGGCTACCCAGACTATTTGCATTGCCCCCCCCCCCCCCCCCCACGCTGTTGATACTCTCTTATTATCGATGCATAGTCACTTTAATAACTCTACCTACATGTACATATTACATATTACCTCGACACTGACGCACCCGCACATTGACTCCGTACCGTTACCACCTATATATAGCTCTGCTGTTGTTATTTATTGCTGCTCTTTAATTATTTGGAATTCTTATCTCTTACTTTTTTGGTATTTTCTTAAAACTGCATTGTTGGTTAAGGGCTTGTAAGTAAGCATTTCACTGTAAGGTCTACACCTATTGTACTATTGCATGTGACAAATAACATTTGATTTGGATATAATACAATGAATCTAATTGTGGTGGTCTACAATCCGAAAGGTGTCTTACAGCACTAGTAAAATCCTTAAGGATAATAACCCTATTCAAATAGGCTTACGTGTGAAGATGAAGTAGATAAACATTGTAGTAGGGTTACTAGAAAACAAACAAGGACAGTTAATCCCATTTCAGTACATCTACTATTATTTGCAACTCAAAGTCCATGTGGTCTATAATAATATTAAATGGCAGAGGTTAATGCCAGTCTAATAAATGTTATATTTTCCAATTCTTTAAAAGCAGGCTGTAGGGTTATCTGCAGACAAGCATTTCAGCAAACACTAATTTGCTTCGAACACCCGCGACAGGAATGTCACCACAAGTCAAAGGTGAAACAAACACAAAGTTGTGTGAGGAGAGGAATGAGCCCTGAGCATTATTTTCTTTCAGCCATCACCAATTATAAACACAGCTTTTTCCAATTTCTAGCGCCTTCTTCAGGTTTGACATTTAAATTGTCAACCCACTTAATACCGCCGTCTCCTGAAGGAAGCTCCCTGCTGACAGAGACCCGGTAACTACTGAGAGGTGGTTGGAAATCTGTAACATTATATGAGCTCTTTTTTGAAATAGAGAGAGAGCGTGTGTGTGCCTTGGTGCGTGTGTGTGTGTGTGTGTGTGTGTGTGTGTGTGTGTGTGTGTGTGTGTGTGTGTGTGTGTGTGTGTGCACATGTTTCATTATATTCTTCTAATGTGTAGAAGTTTATTTTGCAAAAAAGTCTGAAGTCCCCACAAGAGATCAGACATTAGCACAGGAAGATAAATAATATATGGGAAAGTGTTGTTCTTGACAACTGAAGCTTGCAATTCCAAAGAAAAGTACTAGTTGCACTGTCTCCAAAAAGAGGCAGGGATGGAGGGTCTGGGGAGCAGTCTGTTATTTAGCTGTCTCCCAAATTAAAGCTATCTCTGCCAGCTAGCTCTCCTATTGGCTCACAGAACCTGACAGCCGCCAAGGCAGGGAAGGAAGACTGTGACTAATTGTGTCTGCTCTCCACAATCCAGAAAGTAAATACCAAGGAACACACATAAATATTCACAATAAGGCATACAGATTGACTCCCGCTCTTGAAAAATGTCCAAAGTGGTGCAACTGACAGGGAGCCTTTGTCAAAGGATAACATGATCATTAGATTCCAAACACCTACAGCTTCTGACTAAACAAAAACATTTTGAGAGAAAAAAAGCACACAATTTAATGCATATTATTGAACTCTCTGCAATAATATGAATATGTATTGATCATGCATATTTTAAACACTACAAAAATATAATGGGTTTTTAAATTGCTTGTGATTTGATGGTGTCTTTATCCACATTACAATATCACCTATTTTAGGTGCATCTGTAACAATTTTAGGAGATTTGTGCAGGTGTAGATCCATAGGGGAGGCATGTTCTGATGGGTGGCATTGTTTTATAGAACTGTTCCATCTAAATGTTGGTTGCGTCTCAAATAGCACCCTATTTCCTAAGTAGTGTAGTATCGTAAGTGCATAGTTACATAACCTTGATCACATACACTCTGGATTTTGTTTTGCAGTCTCTACCATAATCTCTAATGCCCAATTACTAGCAACCAGGTTCCCTTGTCTTGCTGTGGCTAAACTAACCCAATTACAGTCATTTCCATCTCATTTTTAGACTTACGCTCTCGCTATGGAGGCTCTTTGAGGGATAAACGTGACATGTATAACTTGATGTCACTAAAATATAATAATGCATGAATGACAAGATTCTATAATATTCTCCTCTGTGCTCAGGTTTACAGGATGTCCTTCCAGAATTCCTCCGGAACCGTTTTGTGGAGGCTGCTCTCAGCTACGTGGCATGCAACACTGAGGGGGAGCTTTTGTGTCGTAACAATGACTGCTGGTGCCGCTGCTCTGCCAAGTTCCCTGATTGTAACTGCCCCTTGGCTGATATCAAAGTCATGGAGGAAAATCTGCACAAAAGCAAGGAATCCTGGACCAACTTCAACACTGAATTTATGGAATCAGGTGGGCTATTTGTTTGTTATTTGTTATTCATTTCCGTCAAGCTGCATTTGAAAGCTATTGGGAGGAGCAGGACACAGGTGTGCTATAAAATGCACAAGATCAATAAAAAATTAAAAACAGTTTTCCCAAAATGGCTACAACCATTTTACTCAATATCAACAAACAGCTAGCTAATGCCGTGAATATGTACAACTAGATGTACTGGTGCCTCTCAGGCAGTTCAAGTTATTGGTTGGGAACAACTTTACTGAAAAATGTAAATTGTTTCTCTCGAGTGTGTTTGTAATCTTGTATATTTGTATTATGTTGTATTTGTAAATTGTGAATATGCAGGGCTCCCTTGAAAAAGAGACATTGGTCTCAATGGGACTTAAATGTAAAAAAGAAAAACAGAAGATGAAAAACAAGTGTAGTTTGACATTGGAGGCAGGTAGTGTTCCCCATTGCAATGTTTTATCTAATGTCTATCTGTGCGAGGGCTTCTCTCCATCTGTTGGATACTGTATGATATAGAAAGTGCATACTGAGTGAAGTTTTGAAAGCACAGCCATGCTCCCTTAATTCCCTGAACATCATTTTGACAATACCTGACTTAGCAATATCAGAGCACCTCTCGCATTAAATTGTTATAAGATGCTGCATTGTTGACAGGCTACTGAAAAGGAGGAATAAGTTCCTCATAATTGCAGCACATTCTTGTTCTGCTGACATTGTTTTTGTCTGAAGCCTAACTGAAGCAATTTGTCATGAAAAGGAGCACATGGCCCCTTTCATTCTTTTAGATGGTTGAGTGTCAAAATAAGTAACGCGCAAAAAATATCATAAAAGGCACATGCACACACACACACACACTCAAACACCTTAACCCAAGCTGAAAAATGTATGATGTACAATACAGAGGGAGGAAGTGATCTCAGCACTAAGCATTTTTAATGGGGCAGAGTGTTTGTCTTTTCATGGCTCTCCACTTGCCACAGAGAGCAAAGCATCCAAGGCTCAGTGCGGCTGGTTAGAGTCTGCTTAGTCTGCATGCGAGGTTGAGCTGCAGCAGTTCTAGTGAGATTAGTTGATAAATAATGTGGCGAGGAAAAACTTGAAATTGGTGGGAAGTGCTGGCACATCAAGTATTTCACCCAGCCAAGGAATGATCCAAACAGAGAGATAAATCCTGTCTCCGTCTCCAAAGCCTCTTCTGTCCCACAATGGGGCTTTAATGAAAGCACCCCCAAATATCTTTAGCTGTAGGCCTTCACTCATCAAAATGCATGTGGGTCTTTCTATAAACTAGCGTAACAGTGAGGATTTCCTACACTGGACAACTTGTTACAGATGTCATTGACAATAATCTGCAAAAAATGTTAATGTCATTACATTAAGATTTAAGGGACGATAATGGCTACATTCAATAAAATTCATGAGTTGGTTTAAAACATATGTTTAACCCTTTATCATGGTTGGTGTCTTGATGGATTTGTCCAAAATCATGTGACATAAAACATGACTTTCCTGTCCTTGCATTTATGGCTGTGTAAGATATGATTATATCATATATCGTATGTCGCGTGTCACTACTTCACAGGAGAGTCATTTGAATGTTTCTTGACAGAAATGCCTTCTGGAACATTTGAACTTTCATGTGCCTTAATGACAAACTTAATGCCATCTGTAAATACGAATAAAATGGTTAAATCATGACCCTAGTTGGTTTAGCCACAGAAAAAGTGAACAACCTTCCTGCTAGCCATGATTGGTAATGATAATGAGTGGGTTGGACATGCCCAGAGATGAGTTCGGATTGGTCTGCCATGTAGCACGCTTCTGTCTATTTGAGCTGGTCAATATGTGTACAGTAGGTAATCCTGTCTAGTCCTGCATAGTAACACTGTATAAGTGTTGCTCTCCATTTTCTGGAGACCCGAGTTTTGAAATCAGTGGAATTAGAGTACGATAGATAAAGAGATGGAGAAAACACCTGTCTCCGGGTTAAGCTTTCAAACTAAGGGCAACCATGGCATCTGCTACAGAGGGAGAAGCGTCCATCCATGTAAGATAGTCTAGCTAGCTACATTTTCAGATATTAAACTTTTCTAATTTTGTCAGAAAGTTGTTTTCATTTCAAGTTAACGAGTACTGTTAGATAGGGCTGGGCCATATGGCCAAATTATCATATCATTGTATTTTTCACATTTTTGACGGTATAATGGTATTTGACGGTATTTTATGTATTTGATTAATAAAAGTTCTACATTTGCTTTATGAGTAGTGTGTGACCCTAGGGTGGCAACACATATATTCTAAATTATTTCAATGGGTCATTCTTTATTGGGATTGCTTTATACGGTTCAATTCAACTTCAACCTAAAATAATTTCCTGCATTTCCATCAATTTCTGCATTTCCTGCACTCATTTGAGATCATTTCCACACTGCCACGATATGGGCAAAAATACTAGGCCTTATTTTTAACTAAATGTTGCAATTGTGATTTAGGTCACTTTTGGAATCGTGGAAATAGAATGTTTATTATAATTATATAGTTAGAATATAAATAATAGTGGGAACGAGTTATTGTGACAGGGTAGGAACCAAAGTGATGTTAAATGTTTCCTCAGTGACCCTAAAATCTTTGGCTACTTTAAATCTTTATTCATATAGCCAACATATTCATGCTTCACATATTTGTCTTTGATTTAGAAGATACTGTTGCACAAACAACATGCTGATGTAGGCCTCCACCAGCACTGGTATCAGGCTATATTAGCTAGCTACGTTTGCTCTGACTCAATACTTTAATTAGCAAGTTAGCTAGCCAGCCAGCTAACTAACTAGCGATTAGCATTAGTGGCTAACACGATTTAGCTTAACTTACTAAGAAAATACAAACTAGCTGTTTGCAGATGTAAGAATCACAAACTAATATTGTAATTATAGAATGCTTGTGGATTTATATTAAGATCAAACATTGTCACCAACATTGTTGCATGTACTGCATTGACCATGCAGACTGAGCGAAAGTGTCTCGTGGCCAAGCAACAGCAAATGCGCTCCTTGAGTGACAGGGGTGGGACAAGGTCTGTGTGGAAAGCAGCATGGAAAGAGAGAGAGCGGAGAGGGATGACTCAAGTAGCTGAGTAAATTATAAAAATGTGCGTTACACACAGCATATCACATTTAACAAACCTAACATCAAAATAACGTTATAGAAGGTAAAGTAAAACACCCAACCAGTCCGTGTATCAATATCGGTATAAAGTAAAATACGGTATACCTCTCAGCCATACTGTTAGCTAGCTAGCTAACGTTAGCTGGCTGGCTCGCTAGCTATCTCTGTAGTAATATTATTCATATCTCAGTGCCATTTTCTTTGCTAGTTAAAAAGTGTAATTAAATTGTTGAAAGCATTACAGCCTAACCAGCTCTGCTAGCTCATTTGCGTCTGGAAGTAGCTTTAACAAGTGACTCCACTATGCAAGTAACCATTTCAATATAGTGTTAATGATGTCACTGCGACAACTGTTGATGGACGTAGCTGGTAAATTCGCTCTGGTTAATTACTCTGATTTCAGAGTACTCTCGTTTGAGTGTGCAAGAGCGCAGAATAACTGACGAATTTAAGAACGCTCAACACCTGTTGAATATGGCCGGTGTCAGTAAACTTTGGCAAAAAAGCTTAATTAAGTTGTTGCCAGCAGCACAGTTGCAGTCCCCCAACGCTCTAGATAACATAACAGCGTAAATAGCTCCGCTAGGGCGAGTAAAATGGTCAGTGAGCTGTTCTCTCATTTTTGTCTGGAAGTAGCTAGCAAGCTAGCCAACTTTAGCCAGTTAGCTTGGGTGCTTGACTGCTGTTGTTAGGACATAACGCTCGGATTAACCGAGAGATCGGTGAGGCTAAAGCTTACGATGGTGTGAATGATGCTGAATGGGTGTAGACAAAGAAGAGCTCTCAGTAGGTGTACCAAAATATTCAAAGGCCATTTTCTCAAAAGTGAGGTTACAAGTTTATCAACTTTCAAAGCAAAATTACTTTCCCATTGTTCCTCAAATGTAGTGTATGATACACAATTTTCTAGCTCTGAGTCTCTACTTTTATCCAATGTGAGAAACACCATTTCAAATTTTGCTTCATAAGACCGACTCGAGCCGGTTGGTCACATATTAAGTATGACTCAGTTAAATTAGGCATGGAACTTGAACACTGTTCAAGAAACCTGGATCCTGCTGTGGGACAGTTTGGTATCGAGATATCAGAAATGCAGTGTAACTCTGTAACATTTTGTGTCTCTATATGTTATTTGGTGAAAACAGTTTTCATGGGCACACAAATCCAAGATAGTAAATGTGATTGCAAAATCAGATGCTTATAACCGAAAGTCACCTTACCTTGATACTTACTGTAAAACCTAAATTGATACTCTCGTTAACGTGGTTCTTCAATAATTATGCATAATACTTGCTGGATGCGCATTTGGTGTCCAGCTGATTAGTTACTGTGTGCAATTGTGTAAATAGACTTTTGCACAGCACCCAATGCTATTTCTATTAATTATTCTGAATAACAAATACATTTAAAAATATATATATTTTACTATTAACAATATGATCTGGTAATGAAATAACATGACAGATACATTTAGTTTTCTTTGTTATTTTAAACAATATAAAGGGCTTGAAGTAGCTTACGTGAACTTGAATTTGGAGCCCAGAAATTCAAGTACTGGAATAGGCCTGCCTTGAAAATCTGAAATTTCCTTCTTGAAATGTGGTTCTCAAAAAGTCCTTGTAATTATTGTGTATGTTCTCCTGCTCCCTTATTTGAGAATAATGTGGACATTGCCTGACTAAACAGATTGGATGCATGCACAGCGATTTTTCTGGAGCCTATGTGGCCAATATTGGCACACATAATAAAGCCATGATTAGCAGTAGCATTAATCTCACCTTTGAATCTCATCATCGCTGTTTTTATAATGAGAAAGTGCCCAAAAACCAGGTTCCATTTTTTAGGAAAGGATTTCTGTGGAAAGTCAAGTTGAAGCAAACAAGATGTTGTCGTCCTCATAATAACCACATATGGTTTTACCGCAAAAGAGTAGCACAACACCCATCAATTGAAGTGGCAGTAGAACTGCATATGTGTTGCTCTCCACTTTCTGGACTCATAAAAACAGATCAAAAATGAAATCCTGGATAATAGCAAAACATATTTAATGTAATAATAATTTCAATATCAATGCATTGGTTAGGTCAAAAAAAAAAGCTTGAAAATTAAATTATAAATTATTATATTTAAGTGCTTGAAAAAGTCCTTGAATTTGACTTGCCAATGTCTGTATGAATCCTGCTGGAAGGATGTATAGTCAGTCCTAAGCCTATATTGTTATAGGTGGAGTTATGGGAAATTTGCATATATTCACTTCTTATTCCTCTAAGTACACATGTGGAACTGAATGAAAATCCTTTTTATTTTTGTTTCAATCCAATTTAAAAAATGTATCCCAATGTTACACATTGGCTCCATTATTTATAGAAAGACCCATATCTCCTTTGAACAGATGAAATGGCTAGCTCCAGAGGACTAGGCCAGCCTAGGCAAAGCCTGACTAGAATTATATTTACTCCAGTCATGAATCTATTTTCATTATCAGAAAACTAGATGGCTTGGGAGTCTGGTATAATAGGGCCTTTAAGTATAAACTATTATTGCAACTTCTCCGGGATTGGTGTCCCTTCCATGGGACGGTTGAGCTAACGTAGGCTAATGCAATTAGCATGAGGTGGTAAGTAACAAGAACATTTCCCAGGACATAGACATATCTGATATTGGCAGAAAGCTTAAATTCTTGTTAATCTAACTGCACTGTCCAATTTACAGTAGCTACTACAGAGAAATAATACCATGTTGTTGTTTGAGGAGAGTGCACAGTTTTGAACATGGTAAATTATTAATAAACAAATTAGGCATATTTGGGAATGCAATGAGATATGCAATGCATATGAGAATGCATCATTGAGAAATGCAATGGTTCATCCGATAAGTCTAAAACTTTGCAAATACACTGCTGCCATCTAGTGGCCAAAATCTAAATTGCAGCTGGGCTGGAATAATACATTATGGCCGTTCTCTTGCATTTCAAAGATGATGGTACAAAAAAATACAAAAGAACGGTTGGTTTTTTCTTTATATTATCTTTTACCAAATCTATTGTGTTATATTCCTCTACATTCCTTTCACATATCCACAAACTTCAAAGTGTTTCGTTTCAAATGGTACCAAGAATATGCATATCCTTGATTCTGGGCCTGAGTTATAGGCAGTTAGATTTGGGTATGTAATTTTAGGCAAAAATTGGGGAGAAAACAGCCGTTTTAGGCTCTGGCAATACAACAAAGACTTGATTGTTTACGTTTAAAAATGCATTGATTGTGGTGACATAATGTTTACACTACAGTACATACTGTAGTTATACTTATGAACACACAATACTAATTCAAGTAGGAATTGCAAGACAGTAGCCTAATATTGATGTATCACTGAGGGCAGTAGTCATTTTCCAAATTAATTCCCGCTGCCTTTGTTGAGCACAATCATTGAAATGGCTCAGAAAGCCAATGTCACAGGACATCAGGTTGTAATGAATGCATTCGTCAAGTTGAATGAACCTCCGAAGTAAACAAAGCTAGCAAACAAAGCTATGTCGATGTTGATAAAAAAATATGTATATAATAATAATAATAATAATAATAATAATTGAAGGACTAATGCTTCATATATAATGCCTCTCATTAGTGACGCAATGTCTACACAGATTTCTATGACTGACAAAGCAAAACCAATTTCTCACTCTGGCACCCAGGCTACCCCTAATATTAGTTGTATAGTTGTATAGTCAAATGAGCTACACTTTACTGTATGTAAATCTGCAATGTACACACATTACATGAATCTTAACAGGTTTGTTTACCTTATTGGGTGGATTTTTTTAATCCGTCAAAAATAATCTGTCAATACCTTTTAACTACCATAATAAACAATGTGCAGAAGTGTAAAATCTGCCCATAAATGTCAAGTATTCTCTCAGTGTTAGATTTACTTTTCTTTCGTTATACAGTGCAAATCGCCTAATTGTCACAATGTTTCCATTATGTTAATTAAAACATGCCTTCAAGTAACAGTGAGTTGTTTGATACATAGTACCAACAACAAATAGTCTTGGCACTGCTTCACCATCAATGCCTGCCAGTTGAAATTCCACTGATGTCTTGCCCATTTCTGCATTTATTACCTCAAAAAAGCATGGACTGCGAGTGCTTAGATGTGGCACATACAAATTTTGAATGTGACAGATTTGTACAAACATGAAAAAGACTTGATTTCTTTGGTTCAATAGCTGGCAACATCTCCCAACCTTTTTTGTTATTTTATTTTATTTATTCATAGGATTACATTTGGCAGTTAATTCATCCTGTCGGACGAACAAAACTTCACATTAACTCTAAAGACGCCAACATATTTTTATCTTAAAAGCAGCAACGTAGGTCATTTTTGACCTCAATTGGTTTTGATTGAGTCTGTCAAGTAGTGACACATTTCAATTGATTAACTTTTTGTAACACAAGTTATTGGTTTTCATTCCCCAAAATAAGCATATATTTTAAGATTTTCACACATTTATAGTCAAATTTCATGTTTAAAATGTTACATTTTTTGTTTTTCATGTTTTGAATAGTTAATTTTATAAATGTCACCCATAACAACTTGTGATGGACATTTGGCTGTTATTCATTCAAAGTGTTTCTGTGATACTGAGAGGCTGAGAAATTCAGCTCATTAGAAGTACTGGTACGGGGGCCTCCCGAGTGGCGCAGCGGTCTAAGGCACTGCATCGCTGTGCTAGAGGAGTTACTACAGACCTGCGTTCATTCCCGGACTGTGCCATAACTGTCCCAGAGGGCAGCGCACAAATGGCCCAGTGTCGTCCGGGTTAGAGGAGAGTTTGGCCGGGGAGCCTTTACTTGAATCATCGCACCCTAGCGACTCCTTGAGGTGGGCCGGTGCCTGTAGGCTGACCCAGGAAGCCAATTGAACAGTTAAGCTGGCAGGTGTTAAGGAGCACGGTTAGGAGGACGCATGACACCATCTTCACCTCACCCGAGCAAATTGAAGAGTTGCAGCGATGAGACAAGATCAAAAATGGGGGGTAGGTAAAAAACAAAACAATACAGCAAAAAAAAGAAGGGAAAAATAAGTACTGGTACGACCTAGCCACTGATGGAGCATTATAGGCGATAGATTTTGTGCTCTAACTTTGGAACGCTATGGGCTATCAACTCAACTTGATATAGAGCCATTATTGGAATCTAAATATGTATTTACGTTTATATTTTCAGTGTATTTTTTATAGTGGCTGCCATGCCCCCCAGGGGCCATATCTAGGGTGGCTCCATAGATTTATATCTATATCAATTAATCACATTTATTTATAAAGGCCTTCTTACATCAGCTCATGTCACAAAGTTCTGTACAGAAACCCAGCCTAAAACCCCAAACAGCAAGCAATGCAGGTGTAGAAGCATGGTGGCTATGAAAAACTCCCTAGAAAGGCCAGAACCTTAGAAGAAACCTAGAGAGAAACTAGGTTATGAGGGGTGGCCAGTCCTCCTCTGGCTGTTCCGGGTGTAGATTATAACAGAACATGGCCAAGATGTTCAAATGTACATAGAAGACAAGCAGGGTCATATAATAATAATTACAGTGATTATTGAGGGTGCAACAGGTCAGCACCTCAGGAGTAAATGTCAGGTGGCTTTTCATAGCCGATCATTCAGAGTATCTCTACTGCTCCTGCTGTCTCTAGAGAGTTGAAAACAGCAGGCCTGGGACAGGTAGCACATCTGGTGAACAGGTCAGGGTTCCATAGCCGCAGGCAGAACAGTTGAAATTGGAGCAGTAGCATGGCCTGGTGGACCAGGGACAGCAAGTAGTCTTCAGGCCAGGTAGTCCTGAGGCATGGTCCTAGGGCTCAGGTGCTCCGAGAGAGAAAAAAAGAGAGAAAGTATTAGAGAGAGAGCATGCTTAAATTCACACAGGACACCGGATAAGACAGGAGAAATACTCCAGATATAACAGACTGACCCTAGTCCCCCGACACATAAACTACTGCAACATAAATACTGGAGGCTGAGACAGGAGGGGTCGTTAGACACTGTGGCCCCGTCCAACGATACCCCAAGACAAGGCCAAACAGGCAGGATATAACCCCAACCACTATGCCAAAGCACAGCCCCCACACCACTAGAGGGATATCTTCAACCAGCAACTTACTATCCTGAGACAAGGCCGAGTATAGACCACAAAGATCTCCGCCACGGCACAACCCAAGGGGGGGCGCCAAACCGGACAGGAAGATCACGTCAGTGACTCAACCCACTCAAGTTACACACCCCTCCTAGGGACAGCATGGAAGGGCACCAGTAAGCCAGTTACTCAGCCCCTGTAATAGGGTTAGAGGCAGAGAATCCCAGTGGAGAGAGGGGAACCGGCCAGGCAGAGAGAGCAAGGGCGGTTCGTTGCTCCAGTGCCTTTCCGTTCACCTTCACACTCCTGGGCCAGACTACACTCAATCATAAGACCTACTGAAGAGATGAGTCTTCAATAAAGACCTAAAGGTTGATGAGTCTGCGTCTCTCACATAGGTAGGCAGACCATTCCATAAAAATGGAGCTCTATAGGAGATTAATTGTCAGACTCAACAGAAGATCTCTTTGTTTCTTGGGACCTAGAACAAGTATCTCTGTTTTGTCCGAGTTTAAAAGTAGAACATTTGCAGCCATCCACTTCCTTATGTCTGAAACACAGGCTTCCAGGGAGGGCAATTTTGGGGCTTCACCATGTTTCATTGAAATGTACAGGTGTGTATCATCCGCATAGCAGTGAAAGTTAACATTATGTTTCCGAATGACATCGCCAAGAGGTAAAATATATAGTGAAAACAATAGTGGTTCTAAAACGAGCCTTGAGGAACACCGAAATGTACAGTTGATTTGTCAGAGGACAAACCATCCACAGAGACAAACTGATATCTTTCCGACAGATAAGATATAAACCAGGCCAGAACTTGTCCGTGTAGACCAATTTGGGTTTCCAATCTCTCCAAAAGAATGCGGTGATCGATGGTATCCAAAGCAACACTAAGGTCTTGGAGCACGAGGACAGATGCAGAGCCTCGGTCTGACGCCATTAAAGGGTAATTTACCACCTTCACAAGTGCAGTCTCAGTGCTATGATAGGGTCTAAAACCAGACTGAAGCATTTCGTATACATTGTTTGTCTTCAGGAAGGCAGTGAGTTTTTTAGGCAGCTTTTTAAAAAAATGTTGAGACCAATGGGAGAATCGATGTAGGCCGATAGTTGTTTATATTTTCTGGGTCAAGGTTTGGCTTTTTCAAGAGAGGCTTTATTACTGCCACTTTAGTGAGTTTGGTACACATCCGGTGGATAGAGAGCTGTTTATTATGTTAAACATAGGAGGGCCTAGCACAGGAAGCAGCTCTTTCAGTAGTTTAGTTGGAATAGGGTCCAGTATGCAGCTTGAAGGTTTAGAGGCCATGATTATTTTTCATCAATGTGTCAAGAGATATAGTACTAAAAATCTTGAGTCTCCCTTGATCCTAGGTCCTGGCAGAGTTGTGCAGACTCAGGACAACTGAGCTTTGGAGGAATACGCAGATTTAAAGAGGAGTCCGTAATTTGCTTTCTAATGATCATGATCTTTTCCTTAAAGAAGTTCATGAATTTATCACTGCTGAAGTGAAAGCCATGTCTTGGGGAATGCTGCTTTTTAGTTAGCTTTACGACAGTATAAAAATACGTTTTGGATTGTTCTTATTTTCCTTAATTAAGTTGGAAAAATAGGATGATCGAGCTGCAGTGAGGGCTCTTCGATACTGCACAGTACTGTCTTTCCAAGCTAATAGGAAGACTTCCAGTTTGGTGTATTTCCATTCCAATGTTCTGGAAGCTTGCTTCAGAGCTCAGGTATTTTCTGTAAACAAGGGAGTTACTTTCTTATGACAAATATTTTTTGTTTTTAGGGTTGTGACTGCGTCTAGGGTATTGCACAAGGCTAGATTGAGTTCTTCAGTTAGGTGGTTAACAAATTTTTGTACTCTGACATCCGTGGTTAGGCGGAGGGAGTCTGGAAGGGCATCTAGGAATCTTTGGGTTGTCCGAGAATTTATAGCACGACTTTTGATGATCCTTGGTTGGGGTCTGAGCAGATTATTTGTTTCGATTACAAACGTTATAAAATGGTGGTCTGATAGTCCAGGACTATGAGGAAAAATATTAATATTCACAACATTTATTTTACGGGACAAAACTATGTCCAGAGTATGACTGTGGCAATGAATAGGTCATGTTGGACAAAACCCAATGAGTCGATGATGGCTCCGAAAGCCTTTTGGAGTGGGTCTGTGGACTTTTCCATGTGAATATTAAAGTCACCAAAAATGAGAATATTGTCTGCCATGACTACAAGGTCCGATAGGATTTCAGGAAACTGTGAGGAACGCTGTATATGGCCCAGAGGCCTGTAAACAGTAGCTATAAAAAGTGATTGAGTAGGATTGATAGGAATTTTATGAATAATGACTAAACAATATCTACATTTTAAATAGAACTATAACTAATTAAACTCTACTCTGTTTTATTATATCTGATTAATAATGTTAATTCATAAGGAAGGGATTGTGCAGCATGAAACAGGGGGTAATTAAACATAATAAATACCATTCCAGCTAGGTTGGGGAGGAATGGATTGTGGGTTTTAAGTAAGCAGAAAGGATAGTTAACCTAAGGTTGAACCGACTCAACTTAGCTCTGGGATGTTTAGATAAGGCAGTGAGTGTCTCCCTAGGTTTTTCATTATCTGGAACTGTCTGCTGAATAGTGATAGATGAAGACTTCAGAAGTTAATCTTGATATAAGTGTGTGTCTGGAGTGCGCTAGCTAGGGGGTTGGAATACACTTTTGAACCTACTTTGTCCTGGTAGATAGGAGGAAGGACATTTTATAACCTATGACGTCATATTTTGTATATAAACTGTTGTTCGTGGTTTCATGGCAGTGCGCTCCGAGAATAAATACTATTATCTAATTTTGATAAAACTGGTCTCTGTCTATTTTATGCAAATAAGAATCTTACAAATTCTCCTAAAATAGACTAAGTGAATTTAATTAATGAACACATATAGGAATTATGAAATTCCGATGACAAGGCTGCAAAGATTTCATGACTAGAAGCTCAAATGACGAAAACGTGTTTTTTTTTGTAAATTGACATTTGCTATCAGAAATGTTAGCAACACCTCCGCCTTTGAGGGATGCATGGGTGATATGGTCTCTAGTGTAACCAGGAGGTGAGGCCTCATTTAACACAGTAAATTCATCAGGCTTATGCCATATTTCAGTCAGGCCAATCACATCAAGATTGTGATCAGTGATTAGTTCATTGACTATAACTGCCTTGGAAGTGAGGGATCTAACATTAAGTAGCCCTATTTTGAGATGTGAGGTATCACAATCTCTTTCAATAATGGTAGGAATGGAGAAGGTCTTTATTCCAGTGAGATTGCTAAAGCGAACACCGCCAAGTTTAGTTTTGCCCAACCTAGGTTGAGGCACAGACACTCATTGTCTCAATGGGGATAGCTGAGCTGACTACAATGACTGCTAGTGGCAGACTCCACTAAGCTGGCAGGCTGGCTAACAGCCTGCTGCCTGGCCTGCACCCTATCTCATTGTGGAGCTAGGGGAGTTAGATCCCTGTCTATGTTCGTAGATACGATGAGATCACCCCTCCAGCTAGGATGGAGTCCGTTACTCCTCAACAGGCCAGGCTTGGTCCTGTTTGTGGGTGAGTCCCAGAAAGAGGGCCAATTATCTACAAATTAAATTTTTTGAGAGGGGCAGAAAACAGTTTTCAACCAGCGATTGAGTTGTGAGACTGCTGTAGAGCTCGTCACTCCCCCTAACTGGGAGGGGGCCAGAGACAATTACTCGATGCCGACACATCTTTCTAGCTGATTTACACGCTGAAGCTATGTTGCGCTTGGTGACCTCTGACTATTCATCCTAACATCGTTGGTGCCTACGTGAATAACAATATCCCTATACTCTCTACACTCGCCAGTTTTAGCTTTAGCCAGCACCATCTTCAGATTAGCCTTAACGTCAGTAGCCCTGCCCCCTGGTAAACAGTGCTGGATGATTCGTTTTAAGTCTAATACTGCGGTTAACGGAGTCGCCAATGACAAAGGTTTTCAATTTGTCAGAGCTAATGGTGGGAGGCTTCGGCGTCTCAGTCCCTGTAACAGGAGGAATAGAGACCAGAGAAGGCTCGGCCTCTGACGCCGACTCGCTGCTTAAATGGGGAGAACCGGTTGAAAGTTTCTGTCAGCTGAATGAGCGACACAGGTTGAGCATTCCTACAGCATTTCCTTCAAGAAGCCATGAGAAAGTTTGTCCGGCTGTGGGGACTGTGCGAGGGGATTTATACTACTATCTGTACTTACTGGTGGCACAGAAGCTGTTTCATCCTTTCCTACACTTAAATTACCCTTGCCTAACGATTGCGTCAGAAGGTGGGCTTGCAGCACAGCTATCCTCGCCATAAGGCGATCATTCTCCTGTATGTTATGAGTACAGCGACTGCAATTAGAAGGCATCATGTTAATGTTACTACTTAGCTTAGACTGGTGGAGGTCCTGACGAACCACGCCCAGATAAAGCATCCGGAGTGAAAAAGTTGAATGAAAAAAGTTGAGCGGGGGCTTTGTCAAGCAACTATCTTATACATCTACCTTTGTGACAACATTTTCAGCTTAGCACCACTTGTAAACAAATTGGATATTATTTTTCATTCTTCCAAATTAACACATAAATCATCGTAAATTTGATTTTTTGTTGGTTACTAGTCACTTGACAAAGCCCAAAAATTTCGAAATTACATTTTTAACCGCTGTTGGCGCTTTTGGGGTTAAATTGCATCCAGGACATCCATGCATCTTCAATACCTTAGCATTTTGTACATGTCTTAGTGGTGTTTTCTATAAGAGGGGATTATAATGTCGAGTACATGGCAGATTCTCCCTACAGCAGAAATGCAGCTCTTAGCCCAAAGCAAAACTTCATACACTGCTCAATAGTGCTTCTCCAGCAGCCAATTCAATGTAATGCATACAGCCACGGAACTTGCAAGAGACATAGCCTATGTATTGGTACAGTGCATTCCGAAAGTATTCTGACCCTTTCACATTTTTCACATTTTGTTACATTACAGCCTTATTCTAAAATTGATTAAAAAATAATTATTATCATCAATCTACACACAATGCCCCATAATGACAAAGCAAAAAATAAAAAACTGAAATACCTTAATTACCTAAGTATTGAGACCTTTAGCTATGAGACTCGGAATTAAGGTCAGATACATCCTGTTTCCATTGATCATCCTTGAGATGTTTCTACAATTTGACTGGAGTCCTTTTTTTTATTCTATTGATTGGACATGATTTGGAAAGGCACACACCTGTCTATATAAGGTCCCACAGTTGACAGTGCATGTCAGAGCAAAAATCAAACCATGATGTCGAAAGCATTGTCTGCAGAGCTCCGAGACAGGATTATGTTGAGGCACAGGTCTGGGGAAGGGTACAAGAACGCAGTGGCCTCCATCATTCTTAAATGGTTGCCCGGCCAAACTGAGCAATAGGGAGAGAAGGGCCTTGGTCAGAGAGGTGACCAAGAACCCAATCGTCATTCTGACAGAGCTCCAGTTCCTCTGTGGAGATAGGAGAACCTTCCAGAAGAACAACCATCTCTGCAGCACTCCACCAATCAGGCCTTTATGGTAGATTGGCCAGATGGAACCACTCCTTAGTAAAAAGGCACATGACAGCCCGCTTGGAATTTGCTAAAAGGTACCTAAAGGACTCACAGACCATGAGAAAAAATATTCTCTGGTCTGATGAAACCAAGATTGAACTCTTTGGCCTGAATGCCAAGCGCAATGTCTGGAGATCCTTGATGAAAACCTGCTTCAGAGATCTCAGGATCTCAGACTTAGGCGATGGTTCACCTTTCAACAGGACAACGACTCTAAGCACACAGCCAAGACAATGAAGGAGTGGCTTCGGGACAAGTCTCTGACTGTCCTTGAGTGGCCCAGCCAGAGCCTGGACTTGAACCCGATCTAACATCTCTGGAGAGACCTGAAAATAGCTGTGCAGCAACACTCCCCATCCAATCTGACAGAGCTTGAGAGGACCTGCAGAGAAGAATGGGAGAAACTCCCCAAATACAGCTGTGCCAAGCTTGTAGTGTCCTATTCAAGAAGACTTGAGGCTGTAATCACTGCCAAAGTTGATTCAACAAAGTACTGAGTAAAGAGTCTGAATACTTATGTAAATGTCATATTTACGTTTCTAAAAACCTATTTTTGCTTTGTCATTATGGGGCATTGTGATTGATGAGGGAAAAATTATGTAATCCATTTTAAAATAAGGCTGTAACATAACAACATGTGGAAAAAATGAAGGGGTCTGAATACTTTCCAAATGCACTGTAACGGTAGATGTTGCATGTTGCACATGTCAGTAATATGATTGGAGCTATAATTCTACCGTGAACTTATGCTGATACAGTGCCACATAGATCAACACTTTCTAATTGTTAGTATACAGACTAAGAGATCTAGTCAAGCTCACACAAACACTACGCACAAGGAACTCAATTATAATAAATATTTTGGTAAAATATGAGGTTTGCCAAAAGTTGAAATTCAGCTCTGGAAATCTACACCCATTGTATTAATAGTTTTGTGATGCTTTGGGATACTTTGATCCCTGTGATTTTACATTCTGTGCAGACTTCACATGTCGATTCCGGAGGCACATAAGTTTGCTCACATGATCAGAGACCACAAAGCACACGCCTGCCTTAACTCAAGCAGCAGTGGCAGCAAAATAAGAATGTGTGCTATATTTCAAACGAGTGAAATGAAATACAACAAAAACATGGAGAAACATGGATTAAGGCACAGGGGTAGAGACAAACAGTAACTTGAGAAAAGTATTTGAAGCACTTTCAGCTCACCATTGGAGCTCAGGGACTGTGATGGTGGTTTTACTTGTGTGCTGCTGACCCCTAAAGCTCTTTGTGATCCCTGAGGACCACTAGCCCACCATGCACTCGGACTGGAGGACAACTTACTCTCTTGAGGTACATAGACATCTTACCAGGGGCTCAGGAGTGTTGGCCTAGGTCCAGCAGCAGACTCTCTGAGACTATTTCAAACACCAGTTGAACCTCGCTACTCTTTCTGTCATGTGTCAAACTTTTTTGTTCACTTTAATACATGAACAATGGGAGCAAAACTTTCCAAGGCTCTATTTCTGGTATGAAAGTGATTCATCGTCAAACTTGACCGGTAGCTCAGCGAAGTAGCACAGATGCTTGCGGAGGAGGTGTTGTATACTGAAAATAAAGTTTTTTTTCCTAGGGAGAAAAACATCATCAACGCTGTTCAATATCTGACTGCTTGCAACAAAGACATTGAGCTATAAATAGAATAGCAGATGAAGGCCTCTCCTCCCTCTCCTGCTGACAAATAGATGAGACAATGGCAGTTCATCTTCTACTATTGTTCATTCTGTGTGCCTGTTGAGAGAGAGATGCATCAAATCCACATGGGGTAATTTAGTGTGGTTAGGGATCCTTAAGCTCAGGCTCCATTTGTCACCAGGATCGCCTGTAGAGAACCTTTTTTAATGAAAAATGTAGTGTGTATGTCTAAAATGGCACCATGTTCCCTATACAGTGCACTACGTTTGACCAGAGCCCTATGGACCCTGGTCAAAAGTAATGCACTATATAGGTAATAGGATGCTATTTGGGACGCGTGTTTAAAGTGGTCGGGGGGAAAGGACTACATGCCCCCCTGTACAAAGGTAGCTGGTAGAGGTGCATTACATGTCTCTGGGGGGTGGCTCGTGTAACGTATGCTCTCCCTTTATACGGTCTCGTTTCCTAGAATCTTTGCACTCCCAGGGGATACTATCTGAGAATGTAGTCATGGTACTAGTCCTTCCTCTCCCCTCGACAGAGTTAAAATCACTTCCTACAGGTGAAGGTATAGCTTACATAACTACCTCCCTGCGAAATAAGTGGACTTTGCCAAACAGGAAATAATGCTACAGTATGTTGTAATATGAGCATGTTTTACTTGCATACAACGTGTTTAACATACTAATTGATTGCACGTTGCATCACAATATCGATATGAATATTCTCTTGAGCACTGGTGCCCAATTGAACGTTCTGCTTAATTGGCACTGATGAACATTTAATCTAAAGTACATAATAGTGGCTTGGAAAGATGATGACATTTCGAAAGGAGACAAATATTTAGTAGACGAAAACTTTTTCATCATTGTGATGTCGCCAAATTGACTTTAGATGAAGTATAACTTTAGCTCAAGTATAACTTTAGTTCGCTTACGTTAGCATTGCTTGCTATTTTTTGACAAACTTTGCTAGTTAATGGCAACATTGCTATCTCTAAAGTATATTTGACAGCATCAAAATGATGACAAAGTTGTTTGGCTACTTTAGAAATGTCATTGTATTTCCAAGCCACTATACTCTAATTTAGCCATAGAAATCATTAGCCCCCATTAAGAATGACTGGGCACCACTCAACTTTCGGCATCAGTATGTCTGAGAGTGGCTTGAGAACGTTGATAACAACGGTGTGACGCGACTAAGTAACTGCGGTGCAACCCATGCATACTTTTCGAGACTATATTGGTGTTTTTGTTGTTGCAAATTGAGCTAATTGTAAACAAATGTTTTTTGTCAAAACATTGTTATTGAAAAACATTCAACTGATGTCAGGGATTATTTGTGAGTACAGCTCAACTCAGTAGCTAATGACAATGAACTGCCTTCTGTTTGTAAGTGTAGGCATTCAACATGGACAGTTCACGAGGCCAGGGGTAGTCTCCATTGGCTCAATTACATTGTGACTCACACTGTTGAATCCAGCTAATCAAATGTCATAGTGCTAGAGTCACTACAGCTAATGAGGATCTCATTAACAGCTTTAAACACAGTTCTTTTTTCAGGGCTTTGTAAAGGCTGTTTAATAAATACTAGCTATATCACTTTTCAGGTAAGACCCAGATGCAGACCACGTTGAAGTAATAACTGTTTACTAATCCAACAGGGGAAGGCAAAAGACAGGTCAAGGGCAGGCAGGGGTCAGTAATCCAGATAGGTGGGGCAAAGGTACAGGATGGCAGGCAGGCTCATGGCAGGCAGAAAAGGTCAACACTGGGAAAACTAGAAAACAGAATCAATCAAGAGACAGGAACAGAGTGAAAAACGCTGATAGGCTTGACGAAACAAAAGGAATTGGCAACAGACAAACAGAGAACACAGGTATAAATACACAGGGGATAATGGGGAAGATGGGCGACACCTGGAGGGGGTGGAGACAATCACAAAGACAGGTGAAACAGATCAGGGTGTGACAAGCTAAGTCTGTGTTGTTGTACCGGATGTGTGAGTATTGTGTGGGCTTGTCCACCACTAGATTAAAAAGGTTCTATGCTACCTATTAGTTACAATAACTTGGGTGATTATTATGTTGTTGTTTTTTTAAATGTAAATTCTATTTTTATAGCAAACAACAAGAGAGCTGTCTGTCTCTCTGTGTGTGTGTATGTCTGTCAGCATAGCAAGTTGTATGTGAATAGTGTAGTGTAGTATAGTTGTGTAAATTCAGCGGTACGGTTACCCATCAGGACAATAGAAAACGGCCTTCATATACTAAAGGTGAAGAGGTATTTATAGTCCTTCATTACTCATGTGACCTCAGATCATTGGTAGAATTTAATTGAAACAAAATGTGGTATTCATAAAT
The DNA here is from genome assembly GCF_057628025.1 of Oncorhynchus mykiss. NCBI lineage: Eukaryota > Metazoa > Chordata > Actinopteri > Salmoniformes > Salmonidae > Oncorhynchus > Oncorhynchus mykiss. The sequence continues at coordinate 23,522,753 of NC_143049.1, forward strand.
TCACAATACCCTATTAACAACATTGAACTTTTAATTATTTGTCTATGTTTAAAGGTTAAGCAACAGAAACTAAGTACAGTCAACTCCCAATGCCTCAAAGGTAGACAGTGCCAGCCACGTTACAGCAAGTATCTCCCAGGTTGGCTCTTCCCTCTTGAGCTACTAAGCCCTAAGCCCATTTCTGAATGTACTTTGCAACATAGGCCTTGCAAACATCTTTATCTTTACTTTGCCCAAGGCAACAAACATTTTCTAGCGTGAGGAGAGATGAAACTTCCTCATATTCCCTACTATGAGAGCAAAGACTTTTAGTTTGTTACAAGCTCTTCGATAAAGATTATAAGGGGTTCTCTTCAATCAGTTTCGCTTTGGCCAACATCCGCATAGCGGTTGTTTTGGCAGTGTCTGAGGTGTAACTGGTAAGAGCTGTCAAATCCACAATGGCTCCCAGCATTATACCTAAAGTGGACATTTCTATTGGCTGCATGGAGTCACAATAGCCTTGTTTACAAGTTGGAAAGGTGGAATGTGTCTGTCAACTACACCTGCATTAGGATGATAGAAATCTTAATTATCTTGTTTGAAGATTTTTTAATTTGAGTGTAAATATTTCTATATAGCCTACACTTTCTCGCTCTGAACTTCTAACAGGAGTGGGGTGGGTGTGGCTTTGTGACAATGATCCGATTTGGCGCCAATGCAGTTCCACCTCCAACACGGCAAAACATCCGCTATGCGAGTGTTTGCTATCCCCAGTTAATGCTTGAGCTGATTGAATCTAGTCCTTACTATTAGAAAATGTGTTTTGAACGCTATGTCAGAGGCAGTGTCCTGATCAGGGCAGTGACTATGACTTCCTAGTTTTCGTCCCAAATGGCACCCTATTCCCTATATCGTACACTACTTTTAAAAAGGAAACTAAAGAAAGTGCACACCTAGTGGTTAGCCTAGTGGTTAGAGTGTTGGACTAGTAACTGAAAAGTTGCAAGGTCGAATCCCTGAGCTGACAGGGTAAAAATTGGTCATTCTGCCCCTGAACAAGGCATTTAACCCACTGTTCCTAGGCCATCACTGAAAATAATAATTTGTTCTTTAACTGACTTGCCTAGTTAAATAAAGGTTTTAAAAAAAGAAGGTGTTTGAGGGAGAGGATGAAAGGTGTAATTTTCACCTGGTCTCCCATGCAGGGGAAGCATTGTAATCAAGGATTTAAAGGGGGAGGTGCTGAGACACATAGGCTACCTTTGTCATGCACAAGATTTATAACTTTGCAAGTCTATTGACACTATTCACAATACTGCATGTACGCCTCACAAAAATTACATCTACCATAAAGGGAATTTAAGGTCATGTTTGGTATATAAAACAAATACGATTAAACAATATAATAACTGTGAGTGGGAACATAGTTAAATCCCATCTGTCTTCATCCAACTAGGCCACCTGGCTTCCTTCAATATACACAACCTTGATAATGGCCAAGGTTAATACATTTTATTATCCAGAACCATCAAATACACAAAATATGAATGAGTGAATGAATGAAGATTCTAATTCACTTAATGAATTAGGATTCTAATGGTTACCTGGACCTCATTTAGCATTTAATCATAACGGCTGGCAGACCGTGCATATTTTGTCTTAAGGATTAAGAATCAGTGTACCATTTTGTTAAAGATTAGAGCCAATTTAAAATAATAGACAGCAAGTAAACTATTTTAACAGAGAGCCAAACAACATCCTAGTTTACACTCTGTCACGCCCTGGCCTTAGTTATCTTTGTTTTCTTTATTATTTTGGTTAGTTCAGGGTGTGACATGGGGGATGTATGTGTTTTGTCTGGTCTAGGGGTTTTGTATGATTATGGGGTGTTTTCTAGTCTAGGTGTTTATGTAAGTCTATGGTTGCCTAGATTGGTTCTCAATTAAAGGCAGGTGTTTATCGTTGTCTCTGATTGGGAACCATATTTAGGCAGCCATGTTCATTGGGTATTTTGTGGGTGATTGTTTCCTGTGTCTGTGCCACATGGGGCTGTTTCATTGCCAGTTCACGGTGTTATTTTGTATTTGTGTTCATGTTCAGTTTTCCCTATTAAAACATGGACACCTACCACGCTGCGTATTGGTCCGATCCTTGCTACACCTCCTCAGAGGAAGAGGAGGAAATCTGCCGTGTCACACTTTTAGAAAAAGGGTGCTATTTAGAATCTAAAAGAGTTCTTTGTCTGTACACATAGAAGATCCCCCTTTAAATAACCCTTGTTGGTTTAAGGCAGAACCCTTTTGGTTCCAAGTAGAACCGTTTTGGGTTCCATGTAGAACCGGATCCCAAAATGGTTTTGCCTGGAACCAAAAAGGATTTGACCTGGAACCCTTTTGGAACCCTTTATTCTAAGAATTGTACCTGTCAGATACTGTTCGTGGAAGACGTTACAGGGTTATGACAAATGCATTCTCTGACAGAGTGATAGCCGATGACGATAGCTTACCTGGTAGCAATGTTGATACTATTTATGGAGTCAAAAGGCGAATTAGTACTGCTGGGAATTGCCAGGGACCTCACAATATGATACTATCCCAGATACGATATGTATTGCGATTCTCATGATTCTATATGCATTGCGATCCAATACTGGAATTGTATTGTGATTCGATGTTCCAAACATATTGCTCAACATATGTCTGCTGCAGAGGGATAAGAGAGAGCCATGAGAAAATGAGTTTTGATCAGTAATGGAAATAAGTCCTGAAAACAAATTGGCTCCCTATTTAAAAGAAGATGGAGAACAAGCTATGAAGGAAAAATACTGGAGTTTTGGTGCAGGTACAGCCAACTAGCGAGAAAATTATCTTGCAATATTTCCAAAACGATACGAAATATCGGCTAAAATAATATCCCAATATGCAACTGCATCGCCTTCATTCCTCCATCAATACTAATTAGAGGAATATAATGTATTTTTCCATGGCAATACATTCTTACTATAGAACACAGAAGAACAAATGACTGTCTCATTCCCAACTGCAGCTTGATGGTGTAACATTGGAGAGTACTGCTTTCATACTGTAAGAGCAATGAAACAATACATTCTTGTTATGCTCCTTGGTCAGGTTAGAGAAACTGGTGCCCGACTACAAGAACTGGGCTAGATCCAATAGATGACTCAGCTCAATAAAATGTCCTTAGAAATGTTCCCAAAGCATCTGCTTTAGTCAATGGACAGCAGGCGTCCTCTATGGCACTGAAATTACATATTTTGGGGAAATATCTCATTCAATGCATTACTCACTAAGTGTAAAAACCATTATCCTCAGGCAAGTATTCTGAGAAATAGCTGCTGGGGAAATGCTGCCTGAATGATTGACCCCCCTCCTGTTCACTAAATCTATTATCCAGGTTGGATCTTACCGCATGACTTGGTGAAATATTCCAAACAGTCAATGCTAAATAACTTGTGAGTTTACTCAAGCTTCTGGTGTTACCCTCTCTGTTGTCAAAGTTGACCTGGCAGTGGTAATGAAACAATTTGCCATGCTTATTAATAATACCCAAAAGGGGTTTGACCTGTATAACATGAGGTAAAAGGGAATTGTCTAATGGTATTCTAAAGAAACTGTATTTCTCAACAAATTATAACAGAAGCAGTACTACTGTACTGTGCTTCACATCCCTGAAACGGATGGTTCTTCTGGGTTATAAATTGTGGCAAAGCGACACTGTAACACAATGATCACCAACAAGGGCAAAAGAGTGTACAACATCAGCTAGAATGAGCATCCTAATTCCAATAAATATTTGATGATGTTATATTGAATGTCAGATTTGGTTTAATGGGAAACATTTCAGTACAGCTCCTTATTCATTGTATGCAACATAAACCCTTAAATGGCAACAATAAAAAGCCCAGATTGCCGAACATAGCCAAATTGATAGTTTGTCTTAGCTCATGTGTATAGCCATCCATGATCAAAGGAAACAGTAATCATGAATCTGTAGATTTTCCCTAAGAAATCATAAAGCTATCATGAGTTTGTGACATCTTGCTCCACACGTTAGCCATAAATACTGAAATATCTGAGCCTTGCAGATCAAGAGCAAGAGTCAGTGTCAGGTTATTATGTTTCAGCACCAACCCTGGAAGAAGGAATCATTGTAGTAGTGGAAATTGATCTCCTTTATGAGTTTGTCGAACCTTAGAGCACATAGTGGTGTTTTACCATGCTAAAATCACCCACCAGAGAGCAATGAGCAGAAACCTGATAGCATTGGTTTCCCGTGTGTGCAAAGGTCGAATATATTTATTGTTCATGCTTTACCAGCACTGACAGAAAGTGAGGAGCATTTCTCATATGAAAAATGTTCATATGTTCAAGGCAAAATAACAAGATACTTGATTTCTTGAAGAAAAGCTACTGAAAATATAGTGATACTACAGAATTCCTTGAGCCTACAATAGGTGAATATTTATTTGTCTGATGGGAAAGTTGCTAGTCTCACATTAACAAAGAATCCTGTTCAGACAGCATTGTGTTACTTTGTGAGTGATCTCGGTTAACCCATACATGTTAAGAGAACTGATTAAGAGATGCTAACACCTGTGAAATCATGATTTGTCCAAATAACCAGAACTGCTGCTGCTCGTTATCCGACACATCCCATTCAGTCCTGACAGATTCTTCAGTTAACAGGCAGAATCGGTCCACAAGCGATTACTTTGTGAGTTATCCAAAGGGAGAGAGAGTTATAAGCCATTTACAAGGCAATTGAGATTAACCCTCAATGCAAATCAGATCCTGCAGTTTACTGTGTGATATAATATGTCATTGGGTCAGATCATATGTCTTACTTCCTCCCACTGTGCAATCAAAAACAGTGCTTCTGCTCATCATTATTTGGTTGTGGGCTGGGAGCAATACATACTTAACCTATGGTTTTTCATAGTGAGTCTTAGATTTTACATTGGTTAATAATAGGATCTAGAAACAAACTTAACAAAAAAAGTGTTTCAGTCTTGTCTAATAACTGCAACAGCAGCCATATTTGATCACATAGCATGGCCTTTAGTTTGATTACATTTTTTGTTATACCTGATGAGTCATTGAAGTTCATATATGGTGTCTTAGCCCACAAACTGTACAGCATATCTCAAGTGATACGATTTCATTCTGAAAATATTTATTTGTGTTTTGAAAATTGAAGGAGTCTTTAAGGGACAAAACAAAAGGATCTTTTAAGATATTAATGTAAATATTAATATCTTATCCAGTTATCTTATACGATCAACTAGTTTATTTGTGCTGTTTGCATAATGTCTTTCTTATCTGATACAGGTTGTATTTTCTATATGCTCAGTCTGAGCCCAACAAGATCCCCCCTCAATATCTGATATTTAAAAATCTGATACACAGAGAAGGTGAAAGTGTTGTTCTTAGTCCTGTCTCTGGAATATAAAGTGTTGAAAAATGTCATAGGAGAATAGGAACCTTGTTCATAAAGAGCTAGCATCAACTGCAGTAGTTCCTACAGATAGTTTACCAATCCCGACAAGTTTAACCTTGAAAGAAGTGCCGTCTTTATGTCAGTGTACCATATAGTGCACTGTAACTATAATGTCAAATACGGTGGAGGCACTGTATTGTAGTTGCCGTCAAAGTGCCACAAGCAACCATTTGATGTCTTTGTGATGATAGCTTGACAGCCATGTCTCACTGTGTTTTCCACTCAAAGTATTCCAGTAGGAGTAGTATACCAATGGAAAGAAAAAAAGGAGACATACGTTTGAAAGAAGGATGGTGAACTTAGATCTCTCTTAAGGTCCAATGCAGCCATTTTTTTTTTTATCTCAAAATCAAATAATTTCTAGGTAACAATTAAGTACCTTACTGGGATTGTTTTCAATTAACGTGGTCAAAAAAAAAAAAAAAAAGCTTCATAGCAAAGAGCAATGTCTCAAGCAAGAATTTAGCTAGGACTGTCTGGGAGTGGTCTGAGTGGGGAGGGGAAAACTGAAAACTAGCTGTTATTGGCAGAGAGGTATGGAACGCTCTCTCTTATTGGTTCATTAAGTTAAAACAGGCTGGAATTTCAGGCGATCTTTTCAAACTGCTCTTACACTAAAAGGGCATTTTCACAATTTCACAGTATTATTTCAACCTAGTATGGAAATATATATAAAACGTAAAACAATACATTTTTACTGCACTGGGCCTTCTCCCCCACAAAGAATATCACATTTACATAAGTATTCAGACCCTTTACTCAGTACTTTGTTGAACAACCTTTGGCAGCAATTACAGCATCAAGTCTTCTTGGGTATGACAGTACAAGCTTGGCACACCTGTATTTGGGGAGTTTCTCCCATTCGTCTCTGCAGATCCTCTTAATTAAGCTCTGTCAGGTTATATGGGGAACGTTGCTGCACAGCTATTTTTAGGTCTCTCCAGAGATGTTTGATCGGGTTCAAGTCCGGGCTCTGGCTGGGTCACTCAAGGACAGTCAGAGACTTGTTCCGAAGTCACTCCTGCATTGTCTTGACTGTGTGCTTAGGGTCGTTGTCCTGTTGGAAGGTGAACCTTCGCCCAAGTCTGAGGTCCTGAGTGCTCTGGAGCAGGTTTTCCTCAAGGATCTTTCTGTACTTTGCTCTGTTCATCTTTGCCTCGATCCTGACTAGTCTCCCAGTCCCTGCCACTGAAAAATATTCCCACAGCATGATGCTGCCACCATGCTTCACCGTAGGGATGGTGCCATGTTTCCTCCAGACATGAAAAATGGAATTCAGAACAAATAGTAATCTTGGTTACATCAGACCAGATAATCTTGTTTCTCATGGTCTGAGAGTCTTTGAGTGCCTTTTGGCATACTCCAAGCGGCTTTCATTTGCCTTTTACTGAGGAGTGGCTTCCGTCTGGCCACTCTACCATAAAGGCCTGATTGGTGGTGTGCTGCAGAGATGATTGTCCTTCTGGAAGGTTCTCCCATCTCCACAGAGGAACTCTGGAGCTCTGTCAGAGTGACCATTGGGTTCTTGGTCACCTCCCTGACCAAGGCCCTTCTCCCCGGATTGCTCAGTTTGGCCGGGCGGCCAGCTCTAGGAAGAGTCTTGGTGGTTTAAAACTTCTTCCATTTAAGAATGATGGAGGCCACTGTGTTCTTGGGGACCTTCAATGCCGCAGATTTTTTTTGCTACCCTTCCCCAGATCTGTGCCTCGACACAATCCTGTCTCGGAGCTCTAAGGACAATTCCTTCAACCTCATGGTTTGTTTTTTTTCTCTGACATGCTGTGGACTCCAATCAAGTTGATGAAACTCCCCAAGGATTATCAATGGAAACAGGATGCCCTTGAGCTCAATTTCGAGTCTCATAGAAAAGGATCTGAATGCTTGTGAAAATAAGATTATTCTGTTTTTTATTTGTAATAAATTTGCAAAAATGTGTTTATTTTTTAAACAGTTTTCGCTTTGACAATATGGGGTATTGTGTGTAGATTGCTGAGAAAAAATATTTTTATTTTTTATTTTTTTTTATTTCACCTTTATTTAACCAGGTAGGCTAGTTGAGAAAAAGTTCTCATTTGCAACTGCGACCTGGCCAAGATAAAGCATAGCAGTATGAGCAGACAACACAGAGTTACACATGGAGTAAACAATTAACAAGTCAATAACACAGTAGAAAACAAAGGGGGAGTCTATATACAATGTGTGCAAAAGGCATGAGGTAGGCGAATAATTACAATTTTGCAGATTAACACTGGAGTGATAAATGATCAGTGTACAGGTAGAGATATTGGTGTGCAAAAGAGCAGAAAAAAATAAATAAATAAAAACAGTATGGGGATGAGGTAGGTGAAAATGGGTGGGCTATTTACCAATAGACTATGTACAGCTGCAGCGATCGGTTAGCTGCTCAGATAGCTGATGTTTGAAGTTGGTGAGGGAGATAAAAGTCTCCAACTTCAGCGATTTTTGCAATTCGTTCCAGTCACAGGCAGCAGAGTACTGGAACGAAAGGCGGCCAAATGAGGTGTTGGCTTTAGGGATGATCAGTGAGATACACCTGCTGGAGCGCGTGCTACGGATGGGTGTTGCCATCGTGACCAGTGAGCTGAGATAAGGCGGAGCTTTACCTAGCATGGACTTGTAGATGACCTGGAGCCAGTGGGTCTGGCGACGAATATGTAGCGAGGGCCAGCCGACTAGAGCATACAAGTCGCAGTGGTGGGTGGTATAAGGTGCTTTAGTGACAAAACGGATGGCACTGTGATAGACTGCATCCAGTTTGCTGAGTAGAGTGTTGGAAGCCATTTTGTAGATGACATCGCCGAAGTCGAGGATCGGTAGGATAGTCAGTTTTACTAGGGTAAGCTTGGCGGCGTGAGTGAAGGAGGCTTTGTTGCGGAATAGAAAGCCGACTCTTGATTTGATTTTCGATTGGAGATGTTTGATATGAGTCTGGAAGGAGAGTTTGCAGTCTAGCCAGACACCTAGGTACTTATAGATGTCCACATATTCTAGGTCGGAACCATCCAGGGTGGTGATGCTAGGCGGGGATGCGGGTGCAGGCAGCGATCGGTTGAAAAGCATGCATTTGGTTTTACTAGCGTTTAAGAGCAGTCGGAGGCCACGGAAGGAGTGTTGTATGGCATTGAATTTAATAAATTTTAGAATAAGACTAACGTAACAAAATGTGGAAAAATGTCTGAATACTTTCCGAAGGCACTGTATGTTAATAACTTGTTCAATCAAAGCAATGGAAGAGATATGGGGATTCCAAGGGGGGTTCCTTAATAATTCAGGTGCAGGATTCAGTAATAACAACATTTTTTAGTAATCCATTGAGAAATGGGAAGATATTATATCACTGTATTCCATGCAACGACATCACAAAAGCATCTGCTCTGTAACACACAACTCAAAGATACAAGCTTTATGGCAGTGCATTGTCCTCATTTAAAATATTGGTTTCACCCTGCCTAATATCAAATAATAGTTACAGTGCTGCCATTCAAAACCATGATTCAAAATCCTTGTTTTTGAGAAAAATAAACAAGCCCAGCTTGCTGTCTGTTCTGTTCATGGTTATATGAATCACTAATACGCCCATCAGAATGAAAGTGGGCTGTGTCCATTATGGGAAATAACCACATCCCTTTTTCTGACACATTTTTAAAGGCCTACATTTTCCATGAATGTGAACATAAAGTCACAAATGCCAGAAAAAGGGGAATAGACAGACACATTACTTTTGTGTTCTGTGTATCCCAATGATCATTCAAATGGCCTGGGTTCTCCAGTGCATGTGGAGGGAAGCAGAGGCATTGATCACTCCAGTTAATGGCACCATATCCTACGTCCCAAATGGCACCATATCCCCGCTCCTATGGGCCCTAGTCAAAAGTAGTACACTAAAAAGGGAATAGGGTGCCATTTGTTTCACATGGTGGGTGAGCCTGACAAACAGCAAGTCGATGCGCCCTGATTTTCAGCTATAGGGTGCAAGGTGAAAGATTAGCTTTTTATTAGATGACATTACCACTCTATATCCTTGGCTTGTCAGGTGGGTGGTTAGAATCCGTAAGTACATGCTAGGAAGATGTGTTATTTGATGAGGGCATAATGTAGTGTCTAACCACATATGAAAGTACGCTGTTACTCTGCCTCCTCGTGTCAAAGGAGACCACATTTTCGGAAGTAGGTAACCATAAGGGAATAACATCTATGTAAGTACAGGCAGGCACATAATAGGCTACTTATCACTGCTTGTTCTGTTTTCCAAGAAAAAGGGAAGTAGCGTACATTACCAGTCAAAAGTTTGGACACACCTACTCATTCAAGGGTTTCCAATTAATGCGTGTTCAATTAATGCATGTGAACGCATGCCGACAACATAGAAATGTAGTAAGTTTTTTTCAGTAGTAGTTCCTCTGGTATTATGCCCATGTCAACAAATAATCAGGCAGGAGGTCTATCGAGATATAATGCAATCAAATCATTTACCATTAAACAAAATATTTTAACACTGAACAAACTAATGGATCCATCAAATACCTATTGCGACATCGCGTGCATTTGAGACTGATAGTATGAAGAGAGGTGACACCGCAAGTCTGATGTGTAACCCAATTGAGCCGTTGAATGTGATAAACTAAAACTTGATGTTTTCAACTCATTTGGTGTTGGCTCTGGGAGCCAGAGGTAGCTCACTCAGGATCATCGAGCACTGTAAAGACCTGAGCCTGTCAGTTTAACTACAAATGTACTCACTACAGTGTTGCCAAGAGTAGCATACAGGAATATAAAAGCTCCAGCCCCCATAACAATTGCAGGTCTCACTCAGTTGGGCTTTGTAAAAAAGTACTGTGTGTCTTCATTGCAGTGATTTGATAAGATACTTCATAGCAGCTGCCTAGGGCATAAGTAGGAAGTCTCTGGATGGTTTAAATTAGTGAAATAGTGAAATAATATAATGATAATGTCCATGGTAAATTAGGGATATGAACCATAATTGCACATTAAAAGGTATAATCCATAATATAAATATCTGGTTAAAATTAAGAAAAGTGAAGAAAATAAAAATATATTGATGGTTGTGAAATTATTTACTTTTTTAAGATTAATAAAACTAATCATGTTTATATGGTGATTGTTTCTCAATTTCTTAGATGAATTCAAGGCCTTCATGAAAAAACTACCAACGGACCGTTTTTTAAACACATCCATGGTATTCAAGTTTTGGGCAACAGATGCAGCTCTCCAGAAGCGCTACAGCCAATTGGAGATCAGCACCAATTTGGTTCTTGGGAAAGCCCAGAAGATTGTGAGGAAACTCTTCACTCTGAGCAAGCGCTGTCCCAAACTGCCAAGGATCAGCCTCTCTAGAGAAAGGTATGAAAATGGGAACATCACATGCTCTTAAATAATTGCTGAATTATATTGTAATATCTGCCATATCAGATGAAAACGTGTTTATTTAGGCTTTTGAACATCTTACACCTACTTTATTGGTAAATTACATAAATTAACTATTACGTAAAACCACTTGATGGCATTCTATCATCATTGTTTCCTCTTTTATATAAATGTATGTTGTTTGGGTCAGGTCTTCACCCTTGACTTTTTCCCCATTTTGTGGTGTTACAGCCTGAATTTAAAATGGATTTAATTGAGAAGTATTCAATGTGTTTTTTATGGCAAGACTAAATAAGTTCAGGAGTAATAATTTGCTTAGCATGTCACATAATAAGTTGCATAGACTCAATAATAGTGTTTAACATGATTTTTGAATGACTACCTCAACTCTGTACCCCACACACACATCTGTAAGGTCCCTTAGTCGAGCAGTGAATTTCAAACACAGATTCGACCACAAAGACCTGGGAGGTTTTCCAATGCCTCGCAAAGAAGGGCACCTATTGGTAGATGGGTAATAAAAAAGCAGACATTGTATATCCCTTTGAGCATGATGAAGTTATTAATTACACTTTGGATGGTGTATTAATACACCCAGTCACTACAAAGATACAGGCAAGATACAGGCGTCCTTCCTAACTCAGATGCCTGAATGGAAGGAAACTGCACAGGGATTTCACCATGAGGCCAATGGTGATTTTTAAACAAGAGTTTAACCTTTCGACAACATTCCGCTGAAAAGGCAGCGCGCAAAATTCACATTTTTTTTTTCCTATGTAACTTTCACACATTAACAAGTCCAATACAGCAAATGAAAGATTAACAAGATGTTTATCTACCCATCGTGTCCGATTTCAAAAAATGTTTTACAGCTAAAGCACAACATATGATTATGTTAGATCACTGCCAAGTCGAAAAAACACACAGCCATTTTTCCAGCCAAAGATAGGAGTCACAAAAAGCAGAAATATAGATACAATTAATCACTGACCTTTGATGATCTTCATCAGATGACAATCCTAGGACATCATGTTACACAATACATGTATGTTTTGTTCGATAATGTGTATATTTATATCCAAAAATCTCAGTCTACATTGGCGCATTACGTCCAGTAATGTTTTGATTCCAAAACATCCGGTGATTTTGCAGAAATACTCATAATAAACATTGATAAAAGATACTAGTGTTATTCACTGAATTAAAGATAGACTTCTCCTTAATGCAACCGCTGTGTCAGATTTTTTTTTTAAATTACGGAAAAAGCATAATCTGAGAACGGCGCTCAGAACCCAAAACAGCCAGAGGAATATCCGCCATTTTGGAATCAACAAAGTTAGAAACAACACCATAAATATTCACTTACCTTTGATAATCTTCATCAGAAGGCACTCCCAGGAATCCCAGTTCGACAATAAATTACTGATTTGTTCCATAAAGTTCCATCATTTATGTCCAAATAGCCACTTGTTGTTAGCGTGTTCAGCCCAGTAATCCATCTTCATGAGGCGCAGGCACTTCATCCAGACAAAAACTCGAAAAGTTCCGTTACAGTCCTTTAGAAATATGTCAAACGATGTATGGAATCAATCTTTAGAATGTTTTTAACATAAAACATCAATAATGTTCCAACCGGAGAATTCCTTTCTCTTCAGAAAAAGCACTGGAACGAGTGGTAACTCTGTCATGAGACCAAGACTCTCTGCCAGACTACTGACTCAAAGAGGTCTCATGACCCACTCCTTTATGGTAGAATCCTCATTCAAGTTTCTAAAGACGGTTGACATCTAGTGGAAGCAGTACGAAGTGCAACCTCATCCATATCTCAATGTGTATTCGGTAGGCCAAGCTTAGAAAAACTACAAACCTCAGATGTCCCACTTCCTGGTTGGATTTTTCTCCGGTTTTCACCTGCCATATGAGTTCTGTTATACTCACAGACATCATTCAAACAGTTTTACAAACTTCAGAGTGTTTTCTATTCAAATCTATAATTCTTTTCTCTTCAGAAAAAGCACTGGAACGAGTGGTAACTCTGTCATGTATATAATATATAATATAATATGCATATATTAGCATCTGGGACAGAGTAGGAGGCAGTTCACTCTGGGCACGCTATTCATCCAAAAGTGAAAATGTTGCCCCCTATCCCAAAAAAGTTTGGCTGTGAAAAGAGGATGGCTCAACAACATTGTTGTTACTCCACAATATTAACCCAATTGACAGAGTGAAATGGATGCAGATACAGAATAAAAAATATTCCAAAACATGCATCCTGTTTGCAACAAGGCACTAAAGTAATACTGCAAAAAAATGTGGCAAAGCAATTCACTTTTTGTCCTGAATACAACGTCTTATGTTTGGGGCAAATCCAATACACCACATAACTGAGTACCACTTAGGGCTGTTGCGGTGACCGTATTACTGCCAAAGCGGTGGTGATGAGTCATGAAGACAGTTAAATACCATGTGACCGTTTAGTCATGTTAATTAGGCTTCTCCCAGCTCTGATGCCACTGATGGTCATTAGTAGCCAACCAAACTTGCTAACTGCCTTGTACTCGGCACTCTATTGTCCCTCTAATCACTCTGACATCAATGCAAATGTATTCCAAATCTAATCAAACATGAGCTCATGTCACGCAACATTTCTATAGGCCATGTAATTGCGCAAGAAAACAGAGGAGGATCCCATCTGCTTTCTATAGGCTAGGCCTACTATATTTATTTCTCAACTTTGCTAATATTAATCACATTGCTTATATTTACAACAGGAGTATTGCCTACCTGGCTGGTAGCCACAGGAAAAGCGTCCTCCAATCGCTATTTAAGTAATAAATTAAAAAAATCGATATAGGTGCATGATAATGGTCCATTCTAAATCAAAACAAATTTCACACAAATATTATTTAGTATATCTAAAGACATGATTAAATCAAGAATAGTCTGATGACAATATTAGCCTATCACTTGTGAATTATATACTATGACTTGTGAATGATGCCCAGCATAATAAACAATGTATTTTTTTTTGCAACATTTTCTGAACATAGTCGCACACATCATGTAGCCTAGCTCATAGGCATAGTTTGTTTAACAACTAAAGTGGCCAAATAACTTCTTAAAATTAAGAAGGGGTGTAGAGCCTAACTGTCATACATAAGCAGCGAGTGAGTTTAAAGTTTGTGGAAGCTCATTTTCACCAATAAAATGCACCTTTATAATAAAAGCATTACATGCATAATTGCATTTGCGGACACTTTTGAGAATGGTGTTTCTCCCTAATAGAAAATTAATGCTTATAGCCTACTACCATGTGCGCATTTCTGCACTTATAATGTGAAATAGCCTACTAGTTTATCAACATTTTAAGCTGAAAACGTTCTGATCTGTTGCGTCAGCCACATTGCATCACAATGTTTTTTTGAAGGTAGTGGTTGTATGAATTTGGGATCTATCGCATCCCACAACTGTCCCAGACTATGTTTGGAATATTTATTTCTCGCACAGAATACTGTAGGTCGACCTTTTCACTATGGAGGATAGTAGATTGACATAGGCTAGTGCTTTTGCTGTTCGTTAGGCCTACTCTTGGTGTTGGCTGATGAAAAGTAAATGTGGACAGTTCTTCCAAATATCTTCAATATGCACCTCGGAATTGGATAAGGATGCGCGCAGTTGCGTCCCCGATGTGTCGGTCTTCACTTGTAGCCTGTGAGAAAGATCCAATCATGTGATGGAGAGCCATGTAAGTGAGAGGTAATTCAGAGCGCGCAGCACAAGGGGAGAAGGGCACAACGCAAGCACTCAGGGAAAAATGTACAACACAGCACTCAGGGAAAAAGGTACAACACAGCACTCAGGGAGAAAGGCACAACGCAGCACTCGGGGAGAAGGGCACAACGGCCAGCGGCCGCAAAAGGCATGGATTTTTTTAGGGTGCATTACGGCATCACTTTGTTAACCGCTCAACACAGAATAGCCGCATGTGCGCTCTCTCTCTCTCAAATCGTTTGGAGAAAATACCCTTTATTTTTTATTCAGCTTTGTTCATTTGCATTCATCAAACTATAAAATAATGCCACGGAATTCTAAGCAAATCTTGTCTGCTAAATTAACTAGTATAGCCCACAGCCATTTGGCATAGCCAGATCAGGACCTAACCTAAGGACAACTCAGAGTATGCTATTCTGTTCTTCTGAAATAGACTACATTTTCTTCATATCATGCTTCTTTAGAACTGTCTAAAATAAATAATGGATTTGTTGTGAAGATGTAGGCTATATTACATGGATTTATTAGACTAAAATGTAGATGTTCCAAAGGTCTGCATCAATGGGTTGTGTGGAAGCCAGGAGATGCTAAATGTGTTTATGTTTATTAGCGGTCAATTACCATGAGACCGACAGTTATTTGCTTGACAATCACCGGCTGACAAAATCTTGTGACTGTCACAGCCCTAGTACCTTCTCTCCATATTTTTAAGGATAAAAAAATAAACAGAATGGAGCTTAGCACAGGCAAAATCCTAGTGGAAAACCTTGTTCAGTGTGTTTTCCACCAGACACTGGGAGATGAATTCACCTTTCAGCAAAACAATAACCTAAAACACAAGGCCAAATCTACATTGGAGTTGCTTACCAAAAAGACAGTGAATGTTCCTGAGTGGCCAAGTTACAGTTTTTACTTAAATATGCTTGAAAATGTATGGCAAGACCTGAAAAGTGTTGTCTAGCAATGATCAGCAACCAATTTGACAGAGCTTAAAGAATTTAAAAATAATAATGGGCAAATGTTGCACAATCCAGGTGTGGAAAGCTCTTAGAGACTTACCCAGAAAGACTCCGCTGTAATTGCTGTCAAAGGGGATTCTAAAATGAATTGATTCAGGGGATTGAATACTTATCAAGATATTTTAGTGTTTTATTTTTCATAAATGTTTTACAGATGTTAGAAATGTTCTTCCACTTTGACATTATAGAGTATTTTATATATAATAGATATATTAAATTCTATTAAATCCATTTTAATCCCACTTTGTAACAAAGAAAAATATGGAAAAAGTAGAAAGGTGTGAATACTTTATGAAGGCACTGACTTGGCTGAGTTGTCTGTCATTAAGATGCAATTTGTTATCTGATGCTGTGAGAAAACCAGGGCAAGAGTCTGAAATGAAAGAGAGGGCGAGAGAGAGCTGTTTAGTATCTCTGCCCCGATTGAAGTGGTCTTTATGATGTGAGGTCTACGGTGGCATGTCTGTAATCAAGTGCTCTTAGAGACAACAGGTTGGTGTTATTAACGTATTGCCCACTGAACACTTCAATTTCTTTGACAGGCGCTACCTCTGGCTGTCATTCACTTCCTTAACTGTTCAAACAAATAAAAACAATCTATTCAGCTCAGCTGAGCCAGAAGATGTATTCTACATTATCATGTGCTATAGAATCCCTCATTTTGATATGCATGCCTGCGGAAAGGAAAAGTTTCATTTTTGAGATTTATTTTGTGCAAGTCCCAATACAAAACCTGTTGAGTAAAACTACTATTTGCAGAACCAACTACTCAATAGTGCTTAGTAGAAAGTTACAGCAAAATACAACATTTTTAATTCATGTACAATATTTGTGTTATTTTCCCTCTAAATGAGGTTGCACCAAAAATCCTACCAAAGCTTGTACATAAATAATGAACACAGATTTAATAGCAAATTATGTATAATAAATCGACAAATAGATACAATCTAAGAATGATTTAGCAATAACATATTGGTATTTAAAAGAACAAGCATGTTCTGCAGGTTCTGGAATACATGTTCTGCATAATTCAATAGGGCTGAGAAATAGTGTGAAATGGACTCTGGAAGGCATTATACTCCAGAGTAAACTGAAGAGTTGAGAGAAGGATCTTGTGTGTAGGGCCCTTGCTATTCTTCTGAATCCCAAAGACGGGCGATAAGCCTTTTAAAGGCCACATCAATCATTATTTGACACTTACTAAATGGGATGACGTTAAGTGAACGTTAAGGGCTATATTGTAAAGGTTATTTCCGATTACCCTGAATGCAGTCTTTGCTAAAGAGGGAATATTGCCTTTAAATTTCAGCTTTCGCTGTAAAGCTGAATTTCTGCGATGCGCATTGAATAGAGCCCTAAGACATTGTCATCACTTGTGTCCTGTATGCACTACTCTATCCTTTCTATAGGGTGCAATAGTGTTAGTCAAAGGTAAAACATTTTAAGTAAAGATGATCTCAAAGTGAAATTATGTTTTTGAAAATAATGCTCTTTCCTCTTTAGGACACCAGGATTTTGGCTGAGCAAGGCCCAGTCACTCCTGTACTGCAACGAGCATGGAATCCTGGGCACGTTTTCAGAGGAGATGCAGAGCTGCACCTGCACTGCAGAGCACAGTAGCGCCTGCCAGGGGACAGTGCCCTGTGAGGTCGGAGAGGGGTCGACCTGCCTCTCATGTGCCCCGGACAACATCACCCGCTGTGGCTCGTGCCACCCTGGCAATATCCTGCACCTGGGCTCGTGTCGGCCCAACATAGCAAACTCTCTGGACCACTACCTGAACATTGACTTTGACATGCCGGACACAGAGGTCAAGTATCTGCTCCAGCAGCTGGACAGTCGCATGGAGGTCCATGCCATCTACATCAGCAATGATGTGCGTCTGGGCAGCTGGTTCAACCCGGCCTGGAGGAAACGCATGCTCCTCACTCTAAAGAGCAACAAAAACAAATCCAACCTCATTCATATGCTAATGGGAATCTCATTCCAGATCTGCTCCACTAAAAACAGTACCCTGGAGCCTGTGCCTGCTATCTATGTCAACCCATTTGGGGGCAGCCATTCGGAGAGTTGGTTCATGCCTGTCAACCAGCAGGACTTCCCAGACTGGGAGAGAACTAAATTGGATGCCTCTCTGCAGTGCTACAACTGGACGCTGATGCTGGGCAACAAGTGGAAGTCCTTCTTCGAGACGGTGCACATTTACCTGCGCAGCCGCATCCTGACCGACGACCCCACTGTCAACGAGACCCTTTTCTACGAGCCCCTGGACCTGGACGACCACACGTCCAACCTGGGCTACATGAAGATCAACAGTCTCAAGGTGTTCGGCTACAGCATGCACTTTGACCCAGAGGGCATCAAAGACCTGATTATGCAGCTGGACTACCCGTACACGCAAGGAACCCAGGACGCAGCCTTTCATATGCTGCTGGAGATGAGAGACCGCATCAACCGGCTCTCCCCGCCTGGAGTGCAGCCATTGGACATCTTTTCATGTCTGCTCCGACACAGGCTCAAGCTCTCCACCAGCGAGGTGGTGCGCATCCGAGACTCCCTCCAGATTTTCAACTCCAAGCTGCCCAATTCCTCTGAGGCAGAACTGGGCCAGTTATGCAGCTAGCTCAGTCTAAATTAGGGTCCAGAGAGTGCTGTGCTGCTGGTTACTCTTCAGTCATCCGCCAATTTATCCATCTGGTTTGGAAAACATGTACATATATTTCTGAGATGTCTAGAACATTCCTATACACTTGCTGAAAGACTGTGGCGTGTGTTGAATCTGTTGAATGTGGAGTGATGTCATGACAACAGATAGAGTTTTTAATATAGAAAGCAAGGAGCTCAGATGAGTTTTCAAAAGGATCACTATGGCTGTTCATCTGTTGGCATGAAGTTGAGGAAACGGAACAGGATTTCCCTTTCTAACTTTTTTTATTTGGTTACAGAACAATTTCATTTAAAAGGGAAAATATGATGTGCTGAATGAGTTGTTGATTATGCTTAACGGTTTATTTTGATAATCCTTCACATTTGTTTATCCTTGCCTTTCCATTTTATCTTTCGTTCAAAACCATACAAGATATGTATTTGTGCTTAACATTTGGTTGAGAAGCCCATGACTGAATCGTTCTATTCAGCAACATTGTGGCAAACCGAGTGGCATAAATGTCTTAAATGTTGAGTTTTTCAGCGGACTTCAAAATGAATTCTTCTGACAAGGTTACAAAAGGTCTGTGGATACAGCTCTGTAAATATTGCTCCATCTATGTGGAAAGTGCATATGCCTTTTATTTGATAACCAAGTGCAAACACCCCAAAAATATTTGTAACAAAAAAAAAATCATGCCTTTATAATGGAGAGTCAATGTTCAGATAAAAAAAGCACATTTAGTTAAGTTTAATTTCCAAGCTAGATGTTTTGAATATATTTTGCAGACATAACACCTTTTTTGGAATAGGCTAACTGTATTTGCATTCTAATGAGTACACTGTATTGTGGATCTTACCTGTCAATGCCAGTCACAATTCCAGTTAAACATATTGCGGAATTTTATTATTTTTTAAACCAGTTCTTTAACTCAAAGTTTATTAATGGTATTCACGGTAGGCCTAGATTGGAACTCAAATTAACATGAGCTGATAAACTGGAGACCATGCATTTCTCTTAGTATAGTATATTCCAACTGGATATGTTTCAAATCTTTTACACGGATTGTGATGGTTCAACAATTTACCATACTGCTATATCTATGTCATATGTTAAAGTACTATTTGACCTTTCATTATTTACAAAACCTACATCTTGAGTGAAAAATTGCTGTCATAAATCTACTGCTGGAATAGCTGTGTTTCTAGGATTTATCAATTGTACCATTGGACAATAGGAACATTTGGTCTCGACAAAGAACACATATTTAAATGTCCCTCTTCGCTGTACGAATCCTCTTTGTTACCATGAAATGGAATTACCCTGGGTGCTTCCTGATAAGATGAATGTTCTCTAATATATGAAGTGCAGCATTTGCAAGTTAAAACTCATTTCCAAGGTTGTCACAGTGCAGGGGAACCAAACACACATTGTCACATTGCATCAAACTCACTGTGCTTCTGAACAACCTGGGAAAAACATCAAACTATTTTAATAAGATGGGAGTCACAAACACAGAGTTTGTAAATAAAAGTTATTTATCTTGGTGTCATCTAGAAATCATCACTTGCCCTTCAGCTAATCGTCAGGACAGTGAAGGACACCCAATCAATCAAGGAGGGTCTATTATGCTGTGTAAACGTTTCAAACATTCCCACAAGAAAATGAGGGAAATGGGGTTGGCAATTTTTCTCCAATGATTTATTATGTTTTGAGAGTCCAATAATTTAATTGATGTTGTGGTATTGGTCAAATAAAATGTGGTCCTTGTACTTATTTTTTGCCTATACCTGTGTAGGTCATGTAGTACAGTCATCAATTACAATTTTGATTATAGGTTCAGGGAAATGTTAGAAAAACTAAGTGTCTGGAGAATATATTATTAATAGCACACAGATAAAGAGAGAGGGGGAGAGAGAGAGAAACTATAAACATTATCAACAACAAATACAAGGTACTATTACAATTTCATTACTATGGACATTATCATATAATAGAAACATTCAAACATTCCACTCCAAATCCACATCCACTTGCATATCAGTCTAAAATCTAAGCATGCAAATGAATGCATTAACTCTCCTTGACTTGATTGGCTAGCCTCTCGTTACATGATAGACAGTACACTGAGTACAGCAGATGATTTCATAGTGCATTTATTTGCCATGTATTCCTTTCTGTTTGTTTGTTGCCTTTGACTGCCTCTGACTGCCTCAGTCCATAGGACAGTAACTGACGGTTAGCATGGCTGCCAGCACACAGCACTTATCATACCACCCAGATGTTCTTCTTTCAAACTCTGTATTCTTTTATGTCAATCAGTGGTGTAATTTCTTCCAATTCTGCCACATTGGACTTCTTTTAACATTTGAGGCACTTCATTGTTAACGGCGGCCGTCCTTGAGCTTTTTATGGCCACCATGTTCAAGGCTGGACAGCTCTTTTCATGTGTGCTCTATCCATTTTCCATTGGTGAGAGGACGCCTGACATGTAAATATCCCTGTGGAAGTAAAAGGTCTTCTACAATGCCAACACTGTCACTTAGCAGTGGCCTGTTTGTCTGGTGTGCAAGTCTTGGGACTGGTGCCAACGTCCTTAGGCCTCAGACAGGCATGACCTCACAATTATGGTTATAACTTATTTGATATGTGGGGGACAGCTTTCTTTCCACAGGGAGCCCGACCTTAGCTTTTCAATGGGTAATGATATGAGAGAATGGCACCACTATAAGAGGTTATCATTACAGTTTGATTTGAATGTCATCTTTAGCTGCCTTTATTTAATTACATTTTCTATGTCATCAGTATTGCTACCATCAGAATCAAACTATATATAAAGGTGGTAGTAACATGGTTAAAAGATTTGAACAAGTTGTGAACACTTACAATGATCAATTATATACATTTATCTCTGATATAATTACAGTTATAACTTGTTCCTATATTTCTACCATGTAAGTACCTATGCTGTAAAGTACACTACTTATGCGAGCCATTCAAGAAATAAGCAACAAACTCTCTGTATGTCTAGCTTGTACTATTCCTGACACAATTAACCCGAGCAGTTTTTCCGTACAGTATGAAAGGTAATTGTCGTTCGAAAAATGTACAGATATTTCCTAAACGCCTTCAACTTCTGTATGGTTATAGAATAAGATGTTGTTTTGCCCCTGAAAGCTACAAATGTCCACAACCAAAGTGCTGAATGTAAATATTCTTAGGTTGACTCCATCCATTTTGATCAGACGACTTCACACAGCTCAATCAAGAATATGAAATATCAGCTCAGTATCCAGCTGAAAGAGTTATATTTGATTATATGATCATGTTTTATGTATTTGTATCTGTACATACTGAATGAGGCGCTACATACACAAACATACTGATATGCTTACTGGTTGGCTCTGTAAAGAACCGTTTAACTTTTTATTATTGTTTGATCAAAAATATTTGTTTCTCTCAATGTTTTAACAGGATGTAAATGTTCTTATATTAAATAATAAAAAAGAACAACTACGTTTGCATTTCTTTGTATTCTATCCATATAAAAACAATTAATTGGATGCAAGGTATTTCAGATATGCATTCGGAAAGACATTGGAGTAAGTTACCTTTTTCAGTTGCGTATGTGTTCTGATAATGATATTTAATTCGGACTACTTTCGATGTCAGTGGAGGTGGTTGGGAGAAGGTATAGGAGGACAGGCTCATTGTAATGGCTGGAACGGAGTAAAAGAAACGGAGTCAAACGTGGTTTCCATATGTTTGTTTTTGATACTGTTCCATTGATTCCATTCCAGCCATTACAATCAGGCAGTCCTCCCACAGCTCCTCCCAGCAGCCTTCACTGATATATGTGTTGTTATTGCAATGTTACTCTGCAGTGAGGTGCAAACTTTACTTTGGACTGTCGTTGTGGATACAACCGCAAATCAATACATATTAGTACCTGACAAATGTCTGGTCTGAATGAGAAGAAGAGTAATAATTAAATTGAATAAAGTTCATGGTGGTTTATTTATCCCTGCCAAAAACTCTTTAAGAAATAAAGGTCAGCCCAGAAAAAGAGGGAGAGAGAAATTTGCATGCAAGCATTCTATGCTTGGGTAAAGATCTGTGAATCGATAGGCTGACTGAGGGCTGACAGAATGACAGGTGCTGGGATTGCTGAAGGACATCTGGGGAGGGAGGGAAGA
This sequence comes from Oncorhynchus mykiss, assembly GCF_057628025.1. NCBI lineage: Eukaryota > Metazoa > Chordata > Actinopteri > Salmoniformes > Salmonidae > Oncorhynchus > Oncorhynchus mykiss. The sequence continues at coordinate 23,545,294 of NC_143049.1, forward strand.
CAGAGAATCTGACAGCTAGCTTTAATGAATAGTAATTATTTCCCAAGTAGAAGTGTGTGTGTGCAGCATTGGGTGGAAAAACTGACACCAAGCAGTCAACACATATGTTTCAGCTACATGTCATGACTGTTGGCGGCTGTGATTGTATACCATGCAGATGTATTATTTGATGCCCTACATCGAATCGTGGCATGATGCCAATGCTGAAACTCTATAGCCTTTTGTGTGAACATGTTTTGAAGAAAGGCCTTTATAATGACAAATTCTCAATAGCTTAAAGTTATTCAGCATCATGCACAGGAAGTAAGGGTGAAGTACTGTGTGAGCAGAAGAGAGGACCAATGATAATCCACTTAATTCTAAATTGACATGATGAGGTGAAATTAGGTGACATTTAATGATGTCTGACTGCAAACGAGACACAACAACACAGTATTTCACAATAAATCATAGATTTATAATGATTTATAAAAGACAAGTGAGTATCCTCACCATCGTGCTCTTAATCTTCTCAGTCTTCAAGACCGTCAAGTTAAGTTACATTTTAAACCGAAGTATGGAAAGTGAGAATTGACTCACAGTATCCTCAGGGCTGAGAAACTGTAAGGAGGATTGTCCAAAAATAAAGAAATATAAAAGGACTGGCTTTCCAGATCTCTTCTCGATGCTTTAGGCCATGAAACAATAAGAGGGCAAAAGAGGGCTTCTTATTGGCTATGACTCATCTGAAGCTGCACAGTGTGGCCTCGAAGGGATAGTTCAGTATTTTGGCAATGAGGCCCTTTATCTACTTCCCCAGTCAGATCAACTTGTTGATACCATTGTTATGTATCTTGCGTCCAGTATGTAGGGCCTTATTGCCAAAATCCCAAACTAGATTTTTGGGGTTCTCAACATTTGAAGATGACAGGGATACAACCACTTTATTGAGTCATTGCAAGGGGGTTAGATACGATACAAGATTTCTACAAAAATCTTGTTGCTGAAGCCTCATTGATGGAGTGTGAGTGGCCAACTAGTGTAACGGTATTGAACTTGGCAAACAATCAATAGCAATACTAAAGGCTCAATTAATACCTTGAAGAGTGTGAGGGGAGTGGAGGGGAGAGGAGGGGAGAGATGTGTGTCAGTCTTTCTCAAGTGGGCTGGACTTCAAAGGAGCTTACCATATTTTACCATATTTTTGTAAATAATGACAATCTAAAATGGCCAGTACAGGAAGTAGTCACATTAACTTCACATTTAGTCTTCAATAAAAGGTTTACGTAGATAGGAATTCATGTTTGATGTGAGCTGAAGTGAATGGTTTCATTTATTCAGTCTTATTTTATTTCTCGACTTAATGAATTAACTGATACTCTTTTCGTGACAAAATATCTTATTTAAAACGGGAACTTTTTTTATCCAAAAATTAAAATATCGCCCCCTAGTCGTAAAAGGTTAATGAATTAACTGATACAGCTCTCTTGTACCACCATTTGAATAGTGTATTTTGGATGTAAATGATATGATAACGTGTTATGTAAATGGTAATCAGATCTTGGGACTCTAATCGTAGTCTTGTCTGCAGCAGTATAGGAGGAGATAAACCAGTGCAGAAAAGATGCATGCACCGTATCTTGCAAAGAAATCCAATAGCCTTGAATACTGAGTAGAAAACCACACGATACTATGCAACACATCCACCAGGTCCTCTTGGGTAAACGTTGGAAGCCAGCGAGGAGAGAGAAGGGGCAAAGAGGAGGAGAGGAGAGGAGGGACAAAAAAGTTATCTGAATCATCAGGGGGGGAGTGAAAGATGTTTAAGAGAGATCAGTGATGTGCGAAAACATATGCCACTTGTAGGGTTCGGGCTTTGTGCGTAAGAGCATGTGAGAACGGTTTTGAAAGAGAGAAGCTTTGAGAAGTTATCAAGGTCAGGACGTTTGAAGTGTCCTTGATGCCATCAAAGGGTTATTCTCTTCAAGTGGTGACAAGAGGAGGTCCAGTTATTCCAAGAAGTCGCCCAGGGGACATGGACACTCTAGAAAAGAGCAGCAGATGTATTTGCCACCACCACGTTCAGAGGGACACCACGAGAGCAATAGAGGGAAAATGCACATGACAATCCAACAGGGACATGGATGATGGTTTATCGTTGTCTCCATTGAACACAGGGGAATCTATGGAGAAATTAGGGTCACACCCGGAGGAAGTTGGAATTGTTAAAAGTTGTGTAGTGTCCACACGACAGAAAATTTGTTTTCAGGCAGCAACATAAAGTTGGAGAGAAAGTTGGATCGGTAGTTTGCTAGAGTTGAGCCAGATGGCTATATGACAGATTATGGGACGAGACTTCACAAAAACAAAAGAACACGGACCAAGACACTATTTCAGTAAACTAAATCAATAGCCACTTATGTTGCTTGCTTGTTAGCAGTCTGTTTGGCACAATGTGATATGCTGGGAACATTGGAGACTCACAATTTTACATTTTGGGTTTGTATGCTCTAGTTCTTGTCCACACCAAAACTGTGTTTAAATACTGTGTCTGTCTGCCACCTCTTCCTTCCTATTGTCCACGGTCTTGTCTCCAACACACTGTCAAGATTTCATAGAGTTTCAAATATATATAAAGGCAAGTATTTTAAAACGGCTGAGGTTATTTTTGTTTTGAGAAATAGTGAAGCAAAAACTACAAAAGGAGAGATAGAATTCACTTGAATTACACTCAAAATACAAAACGTATGGGCTACACTACAATTAGAATGGGTGTAGTAGCTTATATATCCTCAAATAAGACTGACCACCATTGTTATCTCCTTTGATCATAGTTAAAATTGTCCTGTGTAAGATAAAGTGATGCAATAGATTTTTTATACTTAATCAGTACCAGTGGAGGCAACTGAGTGGAAGACGGCTCATAATAAAGGCTGGAACGGCATCAAACCATGTGCTTGATACCATTCCCCCCATAACCACTGCAGGCATTACCACAAGCCTGTCCTCCCAAATTAAGGTGCCACCAACCTTCTGTGATCAGTCCACAAAATATACGAAACAGCAAAACACCACATCTTGTGATGTCCTGAGGGCTTCAATAATCTGTGTGTGCCCAGTATATTAGTAATAAATACTTAATATGGTGGTGGTGTACTCTGCAAAACTGAGTACTACACAGAATGCTCCAATGAATTGATATGGCAGCGAATCAGTGCCTGCGTGAAATCTTTCTCCTGGAGATTAGATTAAACTTAGCTTGGAGACAAGCTAACTTTATGAGAGGTACCGTGGGGTTTTAGCAAGTGTCTCTTCACAGGCACCCCTGACTGTTTGGCAGTGGCAGACAGTATAATCATTTAAAGGGCAGGTTGGAAGGGAGAATGAATATAAACAAATTAATACAATGTCTCCGAAATTAATGTATTATCGTGCTTTGCTCATATCTATCACTTTTAATGGTGTTAAGATTTTTTTTTAAACGAGGCAAGAGGGCCAGACTTGAATGCAACACTTTAAATAGATGACTTGAATGTAGCGCCCTAGCAACTCAACAAGCACCAGCTGCTACTAATTGCCAATCAGCCTCCACACCTGTCCTCACTCTCCTTAAGCACCACTGCCACCCTACTTAAACCTGACCAAACTAACATTCCTCATCTCTCTTCTGCAGTGCATGTTGAGTGACACTGTGTGTTAGTAGTGGTATCGCGTTATAAAAAATTGGGCTCATGCCGCCTTCCAGCTAGTATCGCTTAAGTTCTTCCAAGGATCTCCTGGGGGGGGATTGCCATCACCACAGCAGTCTAACTACCACGCCCTGATGATGTCTACCTGAGACTCCAAGCCAAATGCTACAACAGGGTTCCCCAACCTGCGGGCTGAATTTGGCCCGTGGGTGATTTTTAAGTGTTTTTGTTGGACATAAAATAATGTAGAAACAGCAAATCAGCTCAAAGTGATACATTTTTTGGGGGAATCTGTTCTGAAGTATTCCCATGTGTAAGAGATATACACTGTGATATACAAATACAAGTATGGTTTGAAATGGTTTGAAATTGTTTCAGTCATATGTTTGTGCTTCTAGTGGTCAATTTGCAGTCTACACATGTATTTGTAATTATGTTCTGGCCTCCTGGCCATCCGCTCAAGAAAAAAGTTGGCCCGTGGCTTAATCTACATATAGTTGATGATCTCTGCTCTACAGAGTCCACACCCCGGATCCTTCATCTGCAGCCCTCTGCTTCATATGGTCCATTCTCATTCCCCCTGTATCCACATTCTAAAATCCATTCCATTTCCTCAAATATTCTAAACATGTTTCATGTCTGGTCCTTAAACTTGTGAAATGGTGTTAAGAGTTGACAGAAATTCTGGAGTGAGGACCAGACTTGAATGCAGCTCCTCAACAAGCATCTGCTGCTACTCATTGCTCATCAGCCTCCACACCTGTCCTCACTCTCCTTAATCACCACTGTCACCCTACAGAAATCTGACCAAACTAACATTCCTATTTGTTCTGCAGTGCATGTCACATTGTACGACACCACTAGCCTTGTTTTTTTTTGCATCCTTCCACCTCCCCTTCTCCACCGAACAAAAATATAAATGCAACATGCAACGATTTCAAAGATTTTACTGAGTTACAGTTCATATATAGGCCCTAGTCAAATGATTTCACATGGCTGGGAGTAGATATTGGATGGCCAGTTGGATGGCCTCACAAAACGATGTTGGAGTCAGCTTATGGTAGAGAAATGTACATTAAATTCTCTGGCAACAGCTCTGATGGACATTCCAGCAGTCAGCATGCCAATTGCACACTCCCTCAAAACTTCAGACATCTGTGGCATTGTGTTGTATGAACTACACATTTTAGAGTGGCCAATGAATTGGCCAATGCATTATATGGTACTTATTAAGGTTATTCTAAATTGTCCACAACTAATTTGCTCAACTAATTTGTAAAATAGGTACAGTAACTTGTTTTTCATAGAATTATACATGCAACTGTAAATCTTCTCTGAAAATGCGTCATACAGTACATCATCCATGTGTTTAGTTGTTAGACAAATAACACTAAACTTAACATTCACCAAGTTTATTATATTCTCCAACCAGACAGCATTAACAAGGGAAAAAGAGCAAAAGGTCACCTATTCCAACAAAAAAGGTGGAATACATGTACTGTATGGCCATATTCTAGCGATATTTAGTGAAGCTAAAACTTTTAATTTGGCTCTATACTCCTGCATTTTGGAATTGAGATCAAATGTTTTATGAGGCGACAGTACAGAATGTCACCTTTAATTTTAGGTTTCATAAAATTCATAAATTTTTGAAGGTTTCATAAATATTTGGACATAATCACTTATGGTGTGTAACATTTAATAAAAAATGTAGTATTTGGTCCCATATTCCTAGCCGTCACTGAGTACATCAAGCTTGTGACTCTACAAACTTGTTCAATGCATTTGCAGTTTGTTTTGGTTGTGTTTCAGATTATGTTGTGCCCAGTAGAAATTAATGGTAAATAATGAATTGTCATTTGAGTCACCTTTTATGGTATATAAAAATAGAATATGTTTCTGAACACTTCTACACTACAGGTGAATTTGTCCAAATACTTGACACCTTCAAATGGGGGACACAGATATGTAAGAAAATACCCTCAAATTAAAGGTGACATTCTGTACTGTCGCCACATATAAAACATTGATCCCAAATCTAAAATGCTGGAGTATAGAGACAAATTAAAAGTTTTAGCTTCACTGTCCAAGTAAATACGTATGGGAGTGTATGTAGGCGTTATAGTCAATTATTACTCATACAAGCTGTCCTTTATATCATCCTACACACTATCACCTCTCCAGTGGAAAGTAGCACAATCCCAAAGACTTACTTGCTAAAATGTGAACTGGCAGAGCTCATTGTGACCAGAAATTATCATGTGATGTTTAAGACAATGGTATGCCATCCAAATTCTGGGCTATATTTACACAACACTCAATATAGAGATGACTAACGTTTTCTTTCCTACCCTAGTACGATGTGCTTCACACCATCATTATGCATATACTGCAGATTGCTTGATGTCAATCAATCTGCACACTCAAACGATCACAAGCGCCGACATTCAATTCTGAGATTACGATAGGTGTTTTAGGTAGACAGTAAACCCAAAACGTTTCGGAACATAAGCTGATTGCTTTCATTCTAGAGTATTATCCACTCAGAGAGCTTGGTATTCCCTGTTCGTTAATACGAGGAGGACGACAGACGGCAACAAGAGGAGCTGACATCTGCCGCTGTACTATTGCGATAACGGAGCTGTAATTCCCAGTATAGTTCAAAGGGGGATGTAGTGGCAGGAGAGAAGCCAAGACTCAGGAGCTATGGTGCTGAGGCACAAATACATGACACGTTACTGGGAATTATATCTATATAGGAAACTAAGTCAAGGATGTCTGGGGTATGTTTAAGGTAGTTAGTGTTGAGGCCACAGCCAGACAGTACATGACCACATCTTTTATTCGCAGGCTGGCTAGTTGGTTTTGTATCAGGTGGCTGGGCTTGCTGGTACTCTATACACACCTCCAGATTGCGAAATGGGAACCAGACAACCTTACATATAGAAAATTCCGAAGAATCCATTAAAGTGTATTCTCCTCATGAAGGACTTGTACATTCAGCATTCTACAATGCATGGACAAAAGTAAGTGAACACCTGCTCGTCGAACATCTCACTCAAATCATGGGCATTCATATGGAGTTGGTCCCCCCCTTTGCTGCTATAACAGCCTCCACTCTTCTGGGAAAGATTTTCAATAGATGTTGGAACATTGCTGCTGGGACTTCCATTCAGCTAAAAGAGCATTAGTGAGGGTGGGCACTGATGTTGGGCGATTAGGCCTGGCTCGCACTCTGTGTTCAAATTCATCCCAAAGGTGTTTGATTGGGTTGAGGTCATGGCTCTGTGCACGCCAGTCAAGTTCTTCTACACTGATCACGACAAACCATTTCTGTATGGACCTTGCTTTGTGCACGGAGGCATTGCCAGGCTGAAACAGCCTTCCTCAAACTGTTGCCACAAAGTCGGAAGCACAGAATCGTCTCAAATTTAATTGTATGCTTTAGCGTTAAGATTTCCCTTCACTAAAGCTAAGGGGCCTAGCCCGAACCATGAAAAACAGCCCCAGACCATTATTCCTTCTCCACCAAACTTTACAATTGGCATTATGCATTGGGGCAGGTAGTATTCTCCTGGCATCTGCCAAACCCAGATTTGTCCGTCAGACTGCCAGATGGTGAAGTGTGATTCATCACTCCAGAGAGCACGCTTCCACTGCTCCAGAGTCCCATGGCAGTGAGATTTATACCACTCCAGCTGACAATTGGCTTTGCGCATGGTGATCTTAGACTTGTGTGCGGCGGCTCGGTCATGGAAATCCATTTCATGAACCTTCAACGAACATTTATTGTAATGATGTTGCTTCCAGATGCAGTTTGGAACTCGGTATTGATTGTTGCAACCGAGGGCGCTTCTGTACTTGGGGGTCCCGTTCTGTGAGTTTGTGTGCCTACCACTTCACGGCTGAGCTGTTGTTGCTCCTAGACGTTTCTATTTCATAATAACAGCACTTACAGTTGACAGCGGCAGCTTTAGCATGGCAGAAATTTGATAAACTGACTTGTTGTAAAGGTAGCATCCTATGGCGGTGCTACGTTGAAAGTCACTGAGCTCTTCAGTACGGCCAAATTGTACTGCCAATGTTTGTCTATGGAGATTGCATAGCTATGTGCTCGATTTTATACACCTGTAAGCAAGTGTGAAGGGGTCTCCACATACGTTTGGCCACGTAGTGTATAGATTGGATATTCAGCATTGAACACCAGAAAATAACATTGTGTACAAATTTTCTCTTGCAAAATGGATGGACTCGATTTGATGGAAAAAAAGCTAACTAATGTACAAATCTTTTTTCCTGAGAATTACGCATGACTATTGTTGCTCAAAAAAAAATTGGACAATTATTTCATTGTTTTTCTCTTTTTCAGACACTTTGATACATTGGCTGTCTCATCGATAAGCTTTCTCCCAGCATGCTGCAGCTGAAACAACTGGTCTTTGACCCCAGAGTCTCAAATTGACAGGAAGTAGCTGAGGGGAAGCCGCTGCCTGCCTAGTGAGGATTGAAGGAAGGTATTGGAATTGCAGACCCCCAAGGTAATTACCATTGGCCTGTGAGATAGCTGAAGTGCAATGTATACCCTAATTGGATCACACTCAATTATCTCCAAGTCTTTTGCAGACGCATGGTTGTGGTGGTCGAGGTAAAAGAACTCAGGAGCAAGAGAATGGGAAGGAAACAATTCCACCGACACTGTTCTAAATGGTAGAGATGCACATGCTTGTAAACAGCCTCTTTGCTTGTAAAAAAGCATGAGCCACATGTTGACATGGACCCCGACATGGATCCTCTATTGTGCAATGATCTGTTCTTACACTCACCCTGGTGAATATCAAGTAGCCATTTCTCTAAGCAGCAATATATAATGCATGTACATACACAAGAAAAACTCAAACTGAAATAGACACATTAATTGTGTGATGTGTTGAACCCTTTTTGTATTTCTAATGCATTTTCATTGTCTTTCATCACCTACATTGATGCCCTTTGTGGTTTCAGATTTGAAAACGATAATTCATTTCATGGCAAAAGATGCATAACAGCATCTCATTGAGTCAGCTGGCCTTATATTTGATGTGATCAAACTAGCAGAGTATACTGCATCTCACAACAACACAACCACAACAAAATGATACTGGAAACTGGATTAGTGCCGATCCACTTGGTTTGCCAACTGAAAGGCAATCAGGGGCATTTCAAAAGGTAAAAAAGACATGGAAATCAATAAAGTAATATTTTCTCATAGGTACAGTTGAGGAGGATGACACAGCATGAGGCCATTATACACTATCAAGGAAAGCAATTATGAGTCTTCTGAGAAATTGTCAATCCTCATGGGGGAAATGATAGCTGCTAAAAGGATGAAAAGGGCAAGGGAGAGCGCCAACCAATCCCACTGCCTACCTCCCACTACACCCCCTCCAAAACCTTCCTCCCACACCAGACTCCCTTAGCCTCATCCAGTTGACATTCATCCCCTTTGATGTAAGCCTATTACTGGCTCAGGCCACAAGTCCCCATACAGTAAGTCCCATTATTTGGACACTTCTAGCTTGCCTTGCATTAAGCCCCAGCAAAACATTGGTATTATACTAACCCCAGTTTCCAGAACTCACACTAGTGCAATTGGACTAAGTTAATGCCATTTCCTTATTTTCTGCCCCCTCTCTCTTTCTTTCGGACTAGTTGATTGAGATCCTAGGCCTACTGTGGGAAGTTTTATTTTGACATTTTAATGGACACTATGTGCCAGGAGCATACCACCCTGCATCCCACTGCTGGCTTGCTTCTGAATCAAAGCAGGGTTGATCCTGGATGGAAGACCAGATGCTGCTGGAAGTGGTGTTGGAGGGCCAGTAGGAGGCACCCTTTCCTCTGGTCTTAAACACACACAAAAACAATGCCCCTGGCTGTGATTGGGAACATTGCCCTGTGTATGGTGCTGTCTTTTTGATGGGATGTTAAAATGGGTGTCCTGACTCTGTGATCACTAAAGATCCCATGGCACTTATCGTAAAGAGTAGGGGTGTTAACCCCAGGCTGCTCCGGTTTGTCAAGAACTGCAAAGCAAGATGGCAAACTGAACACAGCTATGTAGACCACCTCAAGATAAAAACGTAATATTCAACATCGGTAAGTTAGACTAAATATTAGCACTACACAATCTGGTGGGTAATAACCTTCAATCTGGATAACAACACAAAACAAATCATAAGACTAGAGAAATGTAATCAACAAATATTATGAAAACAAGCAACACCCAAACATGACGGAGAGTAAGACGGGAACCTATTTTAAAACTAAAACATGACTATTCTACAGACACAGACAATTTAATATTTTCACCACCGGGAATGGTAAAGGTTGAAACTGATCTGTTAAAATCAATAAATGACAAACTGGGTATACTTGAACTAGTCAGTAAGGATATAAAAGAGTTGAAGGCAAGCCTCGAGATGAGTGACGAAAAAGCTGCGACAGTGGAGAAGGAAACACACAAGCTAAAAGGGACAGTCAATAAGATTGAAACCGAACTTAATGAACTTAATGAACTCATTCTGAGAGGAGCCTTACTTGACATAAAGACTAGATCCATGAGAGAGAATCTGGTACTTAGAGGTATCCAAGAGAAAGAACTGATAAGTTCCTGAATCTGTAGTTAGAGAGTTCCTCCTTACAGCGCTTCAGATTCCACGTGATGCTATCGACAAAATCCATCTCGAATGTGTACGCCGCTTCGAACAGAGAGGGCAGAGGTATGAGTGCCCAATCGTTGCCAAATTTGATTCCTTTAAAGTTAAATAATGTTTAAAAGCCTGGGTAAAAGACTTGCTGGCACAAAAATAGGCATGAATGACCAGTTCCCAAAGGAAATTGCAGAAGGGCATAAAGTTCTGTATCAAATTTTCAAGGCAAATAGATTGAAAGGGAAAGGCATAGCTCTCGTCGTCGATGAACTGTATATTGATAACCAGTTGTTCAAAGACTACTCCATGGCTATTTTAAAAATGACAAAGTTCTCATCGAGGAGACAAATAAGGAAACACAATTCTAGCCCAGTTATGGATTGCGATAATACAACAAAAATATAGCTTTTCTATCTATCTTCAAATATAACTAATTGGAACACAAAAGCACTAATTCAACATGGTGGAGATAATAATAATAATAAAAACTAAGTAAACAGAATGCACAGTACGTGTGGATGGATGATGTGGTGTGTGTTTTTGGGTGTTTGGAAAAGTGTGGTGTTGAGTGAGAAAGGAAATGGTTGCATATCCCAGAACCAATGTATTGCTGTGAGCAGGGTTTGTGAGAGAGAGCTTTCAATGTTGTTCAGATGAGGGATATACATCTTATTTGTTTATTTATTGTCCTATCGTGGTGAAACAGCGTTTTAAAATAAATTATACATGTAACTTATTTATTGTCCTATAATGGGAAACAACATTTAAAAACAATTTATACATCTCATTTATTTATTTATGGTCCTATATTGATGGAACGGTCCACAACCGTATACACTAGACACCCACCTGAATGACCCAGATACTAAGGACAAGTCCCTAACTGTTTTATGGGCCTGCTGTAAGCGGCCTGTATGCAGACAAAATGCGGTCAGAGACCTAGAGCAGCACCGCCCACTCAACATTCTGAGCCTGCTTGGCAGGGTTGGTCCTGCAAAGCCAAAGCCCCCCGAAGGGAGAGCATAATATACAAGGAAATTCTCAAAGCTGCTAATGAGAACCTTGACGATCTTGTACCTAGCCGGTGGGGATTCCAGGGGGGTGCCCCCACCCAGGCAGCGGCGGTGCTGGCAACACTTGCTGCAGTAACCCGTGGGTAGGGGGTCACACTCAGACATTCAGAAAGAGGGCATATTATTGTGGCATTGGTAGCACAAAATCAAAGGTCTGACTGCATGAAGATGCTTGGGAATATGGTCAATACAGGGGACCATGTTGTGGGTGTTTCAGGGGAAGGGGGTATATCTGACCTCCATCATCTAGGACGTAACAATGGTTAATCAGTTCCCCCCATTTCTGCCCATTATTTTTTTGCATGGACTTGCAGGCCTTCTCATACAGCTGCAACTGTATATGCATTTGTAAATCAAGACCTTTCTTGAGTTGGGCTCTGGGATGGTGCAACTGTTGAGAATCTGAGTCTATGGTTGTTGTGGGGGAAAGGAGTTGAGTGTGTATGAGTGTGTGTATTCCACAACTGTTGCGAGGTAGTTAAAGATGTTAGGGACAATATAGGATGATTCACAATAATTGTTTGCTAATATAATAATTGCTTTCCATAATGTAATTTTGGTAATGGACTGGTGAGAAGTAAAAATCCTTTGCATAAATTGCCAACATTACTTCAAATATTAATAGCTCATCATGGAAAATAATATATATATATATATATATATATATATATATATATATATATATATATACAGTATATTTAAACAAATCCTGTTAAAATATATATATATATATATATATATATATATATATATATACACACATATTATATATTTTTAATTACTATATATAATAGAAATCGAGATGAGGGCGATGGAAATGCATTAGGCGGTTGATCTGCTTCTGTTCTGTGGGTGGCACTGTGTGCTCTTTTCAAAGGATGGGTCCCAGTCTCTCCAAGGCTATGGGGTCCGGAGGGTCGGGGGTGGTCTGCCGGGCATTGCGATGACAACCCAACTCGGGATAAGGAGGGCTTTTAGCGGGTGGAACATTGGGGACCAATTGGAGGTTTACTTGGTAGCAATGCAAATATCATGGTACAGCTATATAGACACTCAATCAAACTTTCCATTACTTCTTAATGGTATGTTTACAAACATATATTTTGATAAATAGAATTGAAACTTGTCTCATTATTGTAAGTGGTGAAATAAGTAAAGCCAGTTATAATTGTAATGACTTAACAGATAATAAGAACTGGTCATCCCCAAAGCAAACACCTTCTTTGGCCGCCTTTCCTTCAAGTTCTCTGCTGCCAGTGACTGGAACGAATTGCAAAAATCACTGAAGTTGGAGACTTACAGTTGAAGTTGGAGACTTACAGTTAAAGTCGGAAGTTTACATACACTTTAGCAAAATATATTTAAACTCAGTTTTTCACAATTCCTGACATTTAAATCATAGTAAAAATTCCTTGTCTTAGGTCAATTAGGATCACCACTTTATTTTAAGAATGTGAAATGTGAGAATAATAGTAGAGAGTGATTTACAGTGCCTTGCGAAAGTATTCGGGCCCCTTGAACTTTGCGACCTTTTGCCACATTTCAGGCTTCAAACATAGAGATATAAAACTGTATTTTTTTGTGAAGAATCAACAACAAGTGGGACACAATCATGAAGTGAAACGACATTTATTGGATATTTCAAACTTTTTTAACAAATCAAAAACTGAAAAATTGGGCGTAAAAAATTATTCAGCCCCCTTAAGTTAATACTTTGTAGCGCCACCTTTTGCTGCGATTACAGCTGTAAGTCGCTTGGGGTATGTCTCTATCAGTTTTGCACATCGAGAGACTGACATTTTTTCCCATTCCTCCTTGCAAAACAGCTTGAGCTCAGTGAGGTTGGATGGAGAGCATTTGTGAACAGCAGTTTTCAGTTCTTTCCACAGATTCTCGATTGGATTCAGGTCTGGACTTTGACTTGGCCATTCTAACACCTGGATATGTTTATTTTTGAACCATTCCATTGTAGATTTTGCTTTATGTTTTGGATCATTGTCTTGTTGGAAGACAAATCTCCGTCCCAGTCTCAGGTCTTTTGCAGACTCCATCAGGTTTTCTTCCAGAATGGTCCTGTATTTGGCTCCATCCATCTTCCCATCAATTTTAACCATCTTCCCTGTCCCTGCTGAAGAAAAGCAGGCCCAAACCATGATGCTGCCACCACCATGTTTGACAGTGGGGGTGGTGTGTTCAGGGTGATGAGCTGTGTTGCTTTTACGCCAAACAGAACGTTTTGCATTGTTGCCAAAAAGTTCAATTTTGGTTTCATCTGACCAGAGCACCTTCTAAGAAATGGCTTTCTTCTTGCCACTCTTCCATAAAGGCCAGATTTGTGCAATATACGACTGATTGTTGTCCTATGGACAGAGTCTCCCACCTCAGCTGTAGATCTCTGCAGTTCATCCAGAGTGATCATGGGCCTCTTGGCTGCATCTCTGATCACTCTTCTCCTTGTATGAGCTGAAAGTTTAGAGGGACGGCCAGGTCTTGGTAGATTTGCATTGGTCTGATACTCCTTCCATTTCAATATTATCGTTTGCACAGTGCTCCTTGGGATGTTTAAAGCTTGGGAAATCTTTTTGTATCCAAATCCGGCTTTAAACTTCTTCACAACAGTATCTCGGACCTGCCTGGTGTGTTCCTTGTTCTTCATGATGCTCTCTGCGCTTTTAGCGGACCTCTGAGACTATCACAGTGCAGGTGCATTTATACGGAGACTTGATTACACACAGGTGGATTGTATTTATCATCATTAGTCATTTAGGTCAACATTGGATCATTCAGAGATCCTCACTGAACTTCTGGAGAGAGTTTGCTGCACTGAAAGTAAAGGGGCTGAATAATTTTGTACGCCCAATTTTTCAGTTTTTGATTTGTTAAAAAAGTTGGAAATATCCAAAAAATGTCGTTCCACTTCATGATTGTGTCCCACTTGTTGTTGATTCTTCACAAAAAAATACAGTTTTATATCTTTATGTTTGAAGCCTGAAATGTGGCAAAAGGTCGCAAAGTTCAAGGGGGCCGAATACTTTCGCAAGGCACTGTATTTCAGCTTTTATTTCTTTCATCACATTCCCAGTGGGTCAGAAGTTTACATACACTCAATAAGTATTTGGTAGCATTCCCTTTAAATTGTTTAACTTGGGTCCAACGTTTCAGGTAGCCTTCCACAAGCTTCCCACAATAAGATGGGTGAATTTTGTGATGGCGCCTCCAAGACCTTGACATTGTTGTCCTTAAGCCATTTTTCCACAACTTTGAAGGTATGCTTGGGGTCAATGTTCATTTGGAAGACACATTTTCTACCAAGCTTTAACTGATGTCTTGAGATGTTGCTTCAATATTTCCACATAATTTTCCTTTCTCATGAAGCCATCTATTTTGTGATGTGCACCAGTCCCTGCTGCAGTAAAGCACCCCCACAACATGATGCTGCCACACCCGTGCTTCACGGTCAGTATTTACCTGGTTAAAAGAGAAGGAATATGATGTCTATTGTTTACAGGAAACTCCTTGTGGAAAAAGGACTGGGGGGACGAAATATATTTATCCCACGGGCAAAGAAATTCAAAAGGGATGATGATATTAATTAACAGTAATTTTGATCCAAATGTGCAAATTGTCCAAAACAGATCATCAAGGTAGATGGATTATTTTAAATAGGTTATTGGAAAATACAGATATGGCTTATTAACCTATACGGTTCAAATAATGATGATCCAAGCATCTTTGAAAATATAAGAATTTATCAACTCTACAAGCAACACTAGACTCTATTATTAATGGTGGGAGATTTTAATACGGTTTTAAATACCTCTATTGACCGGA
The DNA here is from genome assembly GCF_057628025.1 of Oncorhynchus mykiss. Taxonomy (NCBI): domain Eukaryota; kingdom Metazoa; phylum Chordata; class Actinopteri; order Salmoniformes; family Salmonidae; genus Oncorhynchus; species Oncorhynchus mykiss. The sequence goes on from NC_143049.1 coordinate 23,560,555, forward strand.
AAGGAAATCACACTACAAACTATCACCAACTGGCACTTAAGGAAATCATGGATATATTGGAATTAGTGGATATATGGAGACTTAAATACCCTGACCTAGTGAGAAATACATGACGGGGGCTTAAATCAAGCTAGTCGTCTTAATTACTTTCTTATGTCATTCTCTGGCACCAAAAGTTTAAAAAGTGTTGATAGGGGACAGAATGCGGTCAGATCATCACATAATTGGCATGTATATTACTCTTACAGAATGTCCATGTGTGTGAGGATATTGGAAATTGAATCAAAGCCTACTGGATGATAACCTGTTTATATCTAGGACAGAAAAATGTAGAACTGACCTTTTACGACATAAGGGGATCTGCTGTACCTATGTTATTGTATGGGACAGGCCATACAATTGAGAACTCATCTATAAAACAAAAGCAATTTAGATCAGAAGAATCCATATTAACAAAGGAAATTGAAGGTCTAACAGTACAGTTAGATAGCAATAAAAACGGTACCATAGAGGCACAGAATTATTTAGAGGAAAAATAAATGGAGGAACTTATTCAAGAAAGATCCAGTGTAATATATTATAGAAATAAAGTGAACTGGATGGAATATGGGGGAAAATGCACCAAATAATTGTTCAATCTTTAACATAGAAATGCTACCAATAAATTTGTATATAAAGTTGCCAAAAAATAGATAACATCTTGCTTCCATGGAAAGGAAAATACCTGTCTATTTGTGGAAAAATCGCCCTGATAAACCATGATGACTAGTTAAGAATTCATCTATTTGCTTATGGTTTTGCCTACACCTAGTGACCTGCTTTTTAAATTATATGAACAAAAAGTATTCCATTTTATTTGGAATGGCAAGCCAGACAAAATTAAAAGGGCCTATTTATATAACGAATATGAATTTGTAGGGAAGAAATGATTAAATATTAAAGCAATAGACCTCTCACTAAAGGCATCAGTCATACAAAAGTTATACTTAAATACGAAATGGTTCTCTGGTAAATTGGTAGGAATGTCTCACCCCATGTTCAAGAATGGCCTTTTTCCCTTTATTCAGATTTCAACTGCTCACATTTGGTTGTTTGAAAATAAAATCATCTCCAAAATATTGTTATTTTTTAAACAAGCCTTAGAAAGTTGGTTTCAATTTCAGTTTAATCCACCGGAAAAGACAGAACAAAAATTGTGGTTAAACTCAAATATACTAATTGATTAAAAAACGTTTTTAACACAGACATACGGAAATGTCTGGTCTAACCAAAATTACAACCAACTAATTGCAGCATTACCTCAAAAATGAAAGAGGCAAGTACAAGGCGGAAAAAGTAAGGAGCTTGTCTGTCGGCTCTGCATTAAAGACCAAACATTGGTTAAAGAAAATTGTGATAAATAAAAACATACCAAAAAATTGACAGCTGTGCCATATAAATGGCAAAATAGTTGGGAAGAGATTGTCGATATACACGCAAAACAACACCAGATTCGAAACTTCTAATTTTCAATTTCAATTATACAAAATTCTTGCAGCCAATTGAATGTTATATATATGGGGGATATAATCTTCCCAGCTCTGCAGATTTTGCTGTGAGGAGGCAGAGTCATTAGATCATTTATTTTGGTACTGTACATATGTAGCTTGTTTTGTGTCACAGGTCCTGGAATGGCTGAAGAATTGCAACATTTACCTAGAACTAATGCTGGAGATAGCAATACTGGGTGATTTGAAAAGTCATAGTCAAACAATCAATAATATTATTATTATTTTAGCAAAAATGTTTATATTTAATTTACAATCTGTAGAAGCTATGAGAATAGAAAGGTTCAGTACTTTTGTGAAGCATCACAGTACAGTTGAAAAATATATGGCAAATAGAAATTCAAAATGGATGGTGTTAAGAGATAGATGGGAGGGGTTGAATGGAGTTGAAGGGCGGGACTAATAACAACAAGATAACCAATGTAAAACATATGGGATCTGTAAAATGTATTTAGGTTCAGAAATGTTGTGAAATAGCACAGTTACAAATAGAAACTAAACTGGATGGACATCAGAAATAGAGGAAGGACTAAAAATGAAACAAAATATCACTATTGTAAAATAGATTGTGTCTGTAAAATGTGTATGATATGTATAAACTGAAGGTAGGAGCCTAAGTGTTACTGTTTATTAGTTTACTCCAATTGGGGGGAGGGTGATAGAGTTTGCAGGGAATAATAAAGGTACCTTTTTACAAGTATGTACATATGTATATGAATGTATGTACACTTGAAGTCAGAAGTTTACATACACCTTAGCCAAATACATTTAAACTTAGTTTTTCACAATTCCTGACATTTAATCATAGTAAATATTGAGATCCTGGCTCTTCGCTGGCCATGGCAGAACACTGACATTCCAATCTTGCAGGAAATCACGCACAGAACGAGCATTATGGCTGGTGGCATTGTCATACTGGAGGGTCATGTCAGGATGAGGGAGGAGGATGTCTTTCCTGTAATGCACAGCGTTGAGATTGCCTGCAATGACAACAAGCTCAGTCCGATGATGCTGTGACACACCGCTCCAGACAATGACGGACCTTCCACCTCCAAATCAATCCCGCTCCAGAGTACAGGCCTCAGCGTAACGCTCATTCCTTAGACGATAAACGTGAATCAGACCATCACCCCTGGTGAGACAAAACTGCAACTCGTCAGTGAAGAGCATCTTTTGCCAGTCCTGTCTGGTCCAGCGACGGTGGGTTTGTGCCCATAGGCGACGTTGTTGCCGGTGATGTCTGGTGAGGACCTGCCTTACAACAGGATTACAAGCCCTCAGTCCAACCTCTCTCAGCCTATTGTGGACAGTCTGAGCACAGATGGAGGGATTGTGCATTCCTGGTGTAACTTGGGCAGTTGTTGTTGCCATCCTGTACCTGTCCCGCAGGTGTGATGTTCGGATGTGCCGATCCTGTGCAGGTGTTGCTATATGTGGTCTGCCACTGCGAGGACGATCAGCTGTCCGTCCTGTCTCCCTGTAGAGCTGTCTTAGGCGTCTCACAGTACGGACATTGCAATTTATTGCCCTGGCCACATCTGCAGTCCTCATGCCTCCTTGCAGCATGCCTAAGGCACGTTCATGCAGATGAGCAGCGACCCTGAGCATCTTTCCTTTGGTGTTTTTCCAGAGTCAGTAGAAAGGCCTCATAACTATAACCTTAATTGCCTACCGTCTATAAGCTGTTAGTCTTAATGACCGTTCCACAGGTGCATGTTCATTAATTGTTTATGGTTCATTGAACAAGCATGGGAAACAGTGTTTAAACCCTTTACAATGAAGATCTGTGAAGTTATTTGGATTTTTACGAATTATCTTTGAAAGACAGGGTCCTGAAAAAGGGACTTTTCTTTTTTTGCTGAGTTTATGTATATTAATATTATTGACCGAAAAAAATATATGGGGGATTGGAATGATGCAGACAATTACATTGTTGTTTCCGTCAGTCTTTCCACAATATTAAAGCTGATCCACCCCTTAAAGAAAATACAAATAAATCCTGGCCCTCATACCATCACGGTCACCTAATCATCCCCAGTTTACAAATGGCTCATTCATCCCCCCTCCTCTCCCCTGTAACTATTCCCCAGGTAGTTGCTGTAAATGATAATGTGTTCTCAGTCAACTTATCTGGTAAAATAAGGGTAAAATAAATAGAAATAAGTCAGTGATTTAATGATAATTTGTCTGGGCAGGCTGCTATTCATTTAAATCCCATTGTAAATGCTGCTAAAGCATTCACTGTTTATGATAAGACATTGCAATTGCACTCCTGGAGTTTTTCCTTACCGTGTGACCTGACCAGGCGTGTGTTCATTAGTTAGATTCCATTGGAAAACATTTTGTCTGTTACAAAACATTTTGCAACGGAAACGGTTTACTCTAGGAACCAAACAGAGCAACCGAAACAAAACGGGGAAGGATCTGCTGGAGTTTCTCCAATAGAAACTTTCATTTTCATTGTAAAACAATTTCCATTTGGAGTAAATGGTTTCCGTTGCAAAACGTTTTGCCGGAGACCAAAAATGAATCCGGCTAATGAATACACCCCAGGTGACGATGTGCACTGTCGACTCATTCTGAATTTAATTCCACTGCTCAATCAATCACTCCATACATTCATGCTGAAACTGCCATCCTAGAAGTAATTTGTGCTGACGTCAAAATAAGGGGTACTGTACAAAACAAATTCATTAGCGATTGGATCGTCTCTAACCAATCAGAGTATCGAAGCCTATGACGGCTACGGTCCCGGCTCTGGTCCAACCCAATCAGAAGTCAGAATGTGTTGGTATTCTACAAGGCGTCAGGGAGGAAAGCAAATCCAGACTTATTGTGGATAAGAAACGTTAGTGGGCGTGGCGTTTGGCCGGAGCGATGTGGATGGGTAATGAGAAATGCACTTTACAAATAAAATGTATTATTATAATAGTGGTCCACTATCTTACACCAAGAAAAATGACTGGCCCTACTCATCACATGCATCCATCCATGTCACGACTTCCGCCGAAGTGGACTCCTCTTGTTCGAGCGGCGTTCGGCGATCGACGTCACCGGCTTTCTAGCCATCACCGCTCCATTTTTCACATATCCATTTGTCTGGTCTTGTTTCTATACACACCTGGTTTTCATTTCCCCAATCAATCTACTTGTATTTAACCCTCTGTTTCCCATCATGTTTTGTGTGTAACTGTTTCATGTTATGTGGTGTTAGTTTACGAGCTTTACTTTTATGTTCCGTTTTTTGAGCGCATTTGACTTATGTAGTGCTCTCGTTTTTGGAACTATAATAAAAGTGTGCCTGTTCATTATACTCTGCTCTCCTGCACTTGACTTCGCCTCCAATACACCACTGACAAAGGTGTATGTATACTTCCGACTTCAACTGTAGATAAGCACTTCCCCCTTATCCTCATTGGCATAATGAAAGTAAAGTTGCAGATATAAAAGTGCATCTCAAATGGCACCTACTTTTGACCAGAACCCATAAAGTGGCACTAAATAGGGAATACGGTGCCATTTTGGACACATCCATTATATACAACACAGGTAGTTATTCTGTATGCTACACACTGAAAGCAAATGCTTCTCTATAGTGCCAAATAAGGGTTCTTTGGCTTGAAATCACAGCGGAACCCTTTTAGGTGCTATACGGAACCGTTTTTGAAGGTTCTGTAAAGAACAATGCTCATAAGGTTATAAATGGAACCTGTATGGTGCCATAAAGGTTCTATAAAGAACCATTAAACAAAGGTTCTATTTTGCTCCCAAAAAATGATATTTTTTGAGGATATATATATATATATATATATATATATATATATATATATATATATATATATATATATATATATATATAAATAAAACACTTTATGGGTCTTTATAGAACCAATATGATATCTCCGTAGCAAAGGTTATTTGTAGAACCATACCATTTTTTTTATTCTGGTTTAATAGTCATATTGTATTGTTAAAATTCCATATGTTTTATTGTGTTTATTAACAAGTTGAATCAGGTGTGCTAGCTCTGGAATAGGCCATACGTGAGCCTTTCACAAGACCATAGTCATATATAACATGTTATAGCGTAACAGATTAGATTAACTGGAAAGACACTTATACTCATGGTTGCTCAAAAATAGCTGTGAGCAAACCACTCCCCGAAATACCTGAATGAACCACCCCTGCACTTTAATTATCACTAAAAGAGGAAAGAAACCTTTTAATTGCAAATAACTATTGAAGGGCTCAAAGTATTCTTTGGGACAGTATGGTTCCACATAGGACCATCACCCTTCCCAAAAAAAACCTTGAGGAACCCTCATTTTTTTGTTTGCAGGCTGTTACAAGACTCCTTTCGTTACTCTCCTGAATCTATCGGTGTCATAGCCCCATGTCTCCGTCATCCTCCAAGCAAAGGAAGAAATGAGCTACAACCCAAATGGCACTCTATTTCCTATATAGTGCACTACTTTTGACCAGAACCTTATGGGACCTGGTCAAAAGTAGTGCACACAGAGTGCCATTTTGGACAACCCCTGGATTCATACATATTGGCAAACTCAGTGGTTCTGTACAGTCTTTGTTTGCCTGGTGGGAGACCATGCCTCCTTATGCAGAAACAAACTCAGAATCTAACTTTACTTACAGCATTACTTGATGCAAAATCATGACTAAATGCATGTCCCATGTTGGATTCCTGTCTACCCTAGTTCGTGGTTGTTGTTTTTTTATAGTAAAAATGCTAATTTCCCCTTAAATTTTGCATGAGTGCTCTGCATAATACCAGTTCGCTTTGGACACGAAGTAACACAAATTCATATGAGAATATAAGATTCTGAATAAAGTAATCCTGTTTGAAACTCTCAAGAGCTAGCTTTTCATTTATCTCATATTGATTCTGTAGCAGCAAGTTAATGACAGGAAAGTACCTATGACGTGTGAACGTTCGAGTTCATCTTATTCTCACGCATCACAAAGTGGTGGAATATGTAGTTGCATTGCGATAGATTGCTTTCTTCAGCATCCATAAAAATTTCAATAGGGTACATATTCCTCTCCCAACATTCTCTCGCTACATCTCTGTTTATCTGGAAGGCTTGATACTAACCGTTACCCTGAATGCACTCACTGGCAGTACTATCTTCCCTGTACTTTTCAGCAGCATCCCATGTTCTTGGCTTCAGGACATGATCCCCTATTCTATTGCACAAAAAAGCAGCCCCTGAATAAACTAGAAAAATGACACTGCAATGTCATCATCAAGCACTGTGTCCAGAAACAGCTCATTAGTCTGAGATGAACTTCTCTTTTTATTGCACCACTGGTCAGACCAGAGGAAATGGGACAGCTAAATGGATATCATCACAACAAATTCTCCTCTCACACAGACTGGTAGAGAATACAGCTCAGTTATAATTGTCTTTTACTTCAGAATATGCAAATACAGAGAATGCTGATAACAGTAACTCCTTTGAGGGATTTTTTGTTCTATCATACCAGCCAGACCTACATCCACTGAAACATAATTATTGGTGGTAGGCCTACATACTGTATATAGCAGATGATTTGTAGACTGTAAAAGGGAAGTAGATGTTTTGCTAAAGCACAGCTCTGTCCTTCGCTCATCATTTGAATCTCTTCTAAATGAATTGACATTAAAATGTGGTTTCAGTGTCATAGGTATCAATGAAAATATATTCCTTGAATTTTGTAATAAGCTATTGTTGGCCGTAGCATGTCTAAATGAATAACTTAGATTTAAATGAACTTATTTGATTATTTAGGACACAAGGTTGAGTCAGGGGTGAAGATGAATAAGCATAACTAACCACTAAAAAGACTCGCTTTCATGAGGGAACACATATACTGTGTAGCGCAAGAAAATACAAACTTGTCACATGTAAATTAATATACATTTAAACAGGTTACTGTCATTAGTCAATCCACACACACACACACATACCCCATTCTGGCAAAGGAATGAATTCCAAATTAATCAATTTGCAAAAGGGATACCACAATTACAGAGCGATCCAATCCCTAAGGATATTCATGGTGCATGAGCACACATACTGTAATTATACAGTTCGATTGGCGCCACAGGAGGTTTAGTATTTGGGCCACTTTAGAGCTCTGATGCATAAATCCATTCAAATACAGTGTATTCCAGGTTAGGGTTATGAATGATAACCTTTACGAGGTACACCCACACAGGAATATAACTCAGAGATTATGTCACACTAAATTACTGATAAGGAATTCAGATTATGAGATGAACCCTTTGTATTCCTGTGGGGCCAACATTTGCCAAATGGTAATGTCACAGGAGCAGCCGTTTCACAGAGGAGTAAAAATAAAACTTGCCATTATTTTTCATATATGCACATCTATTCTCTATCCTTTGATGTTATCTAGATTCTAATCTAGTTTAGGAAATATTGCTATTCTATATACAGTGCACTACTTTTGATCAGGGCCCATAGGGCTCTGCTAAATAGTAGTGCACTATTTATGGAATAGGGTGACATTTGCAAAGCATCCATGGACTGAATAGGATTATTGACTCTGAGATAGGGCTGTGTCATGCACAAGTAAGCACATCTTGCTTCAAATCTAGGTAGTTTGCCAAATACATTACCTTAGGAAAGCATTTAACATTCATTTACCCGAGAGCATTCTTTCATGATGTATGGCAGATATCTATTTTTGTCTCTGAAAGCGTTATAAATCACTACCAAATGATAAGTTATTCCAAATTATTTTTAAAGAATAATTCACATTTTCATTCAAGATAAACTGGAAAATTGTTTAGTAGCATATGTGATTTTCAACTAGGAGAGTTCCTGGTTGTTCAAGTAGATTTTAAAGTAATTTCACCTTGAATGCTCTAACACTCAGAAGAGAGGGACATACAGTACTTGCAAGTGGCTTGGTGTAGATAGAAAATTGCATAAGGTGGATCAAATACAGTGGCAAGGTTCCAGAGTGCAAGTGGTCAGCACAAAGGGTGCCATTTGGGAGACACCCTATATAGTACACTAATTTTAACCAGGGCCCATAGGTGTCAAAGGTAGTGCACTATATAGTGAATATTGTACTATTTGGGATGCTGCCAAAGTCATATGGGATGGGAGTGCATCTCAACAGGGCCAGGTGGTTGGAAGTGGGGGAGCGTTGGTGGTGGTACACTTCTCAACAGGATGTACATAAATAGGTATTTCAATATTTACAACATTTAATGAGAGCACAGATCAGTTCACTCAGAGGACAAAACATGGTAAAAGATACATGTTACTGTATCATGATTCTTCTGACCTACATTCAGCTTTGTTTCTCCAAGTGAGAATAGAGTATCATAAAGGAAATATTTATATTTGGCTACGAGACAATCTGCTGGTACCTGGGGAAGCAAATCCAGACCAGTCTCTCTCTACGTCTTCTTAGCTGGAGGGCAGCCAATTTCAGAGGATGAAGTCAACTGCACAATGCAGTAAATATCAAAATCTTAATGCATGCAGATTTAAGCATAATTTCCTATCTGAAATCCATTAGCCGCTCTCTCTGCTTAAATTAATCTCTCCCTCAAGCTTGAAACAAAATGCATGCTTGACAGTAGAGTACAGTATTATGCATGACACAACTCACGGATAGAGCATTTCGCTACACCCGCAATAACATCTGCTAAATAGGTGTATGTGACCAATAAAACGTAATTTGATTTGATGCTGGATATTAGGCCCATGGATGTTTTTGTGGAAATGCAGGGATTGCAATATAGTGTTAAATAGAATTCCAGTTGTACCATAACACCAACCCCAATGTACAAATACACAGAAATGTTACAAGACCAATAGGCTGAGCAATGGAGAAATTCTTCTCTTCAGTATAGGGAATTGGGTCTAATGAAAAAAATCACAGAGCAAAGAGCTGATGGCAAAGGGAGACTCTGCAAATGTCAGACCTGCAAAGACAGAATTGAACCTGAACACAGATACTAAAAATACAGAATGTTCACATGCATGGTAACAAATTGTATTTAATTATTTCATGGTCTACTTATTCTACATGAATGGAAATATCACTTCAAGTTAATATCGGTCAGTAATGTGAGTACTGGGAAGGAAGAAAAATGTTGGAGACAGGTAAATGCCCATCACACACTCTGATAACAAAATCAAAGAAATGCTTCCGTTTTTGCAAATGTCATGTGGGAGGAGTTAGTCTGAACTATGAGAAGTGCAAGAGAACCATTGCAGTGGTTAACTTGAAATGTGCCAATTTGAATAAAATAGCAATTATAATTCTATACAGATAATTATAGCTCTAGCAGGAGACAAGCCTCTAACTATCATTTTCCACATTGAAACAGACACACCACTGAATAAAAAATAAAGAATAGAGACATGATACAGTGGGTTTCAAGAACTGACCAACTTTTTCTGATTTATTTCTCTACACTTTATAGTAAACACGAAAACTTTGATCAATTCCACTCAGCTGTGGAATCAAAACAAAGTCGAGTCATATCAGAGTTAGATTAATTTATTCAACGGAGAGTGCATTTCTCTATAGAGTGCGCATGAGGAAAGGCACCCTGGCTCAAACTATTTTATTTTATTTCACCTTTATTTAACCAGGTAAGCTAGTTGAGAAGAAATTCTCATTTACAACTATGACCTGGCCAAGATAAAGCAAAGCAGTGCAGCAAACAGTTACACATGGAATAAACAAGTGTACAGTCAATAACACAATATAAAAAAAAGTCTATATACAGTGTGTGCAAATGGCGTGAGGTAGTAAGGCAATAAGTAGGCCATAGTAGCGAAGTAATTACAATTTAGCAAATTAACACTGGAGTGATAGATGAGCAGATCGTGATGTGCAAGTAGAAATACTGGTGTGCAAAAGAGAAGAAAAGTAAATAAAAACAATATGGGGATTAGGTAGGTAGATTGGGTGGGCTATTTACAGATGGGCTATGTACAGCTGCAGCGATCGGTTAGCTGCTCAGATAGCTGATGTTTAAAGTTAGTGAGGGAAACATACGTCTCCAACTTCAGCGATTTCTGCAGTTCGTTCCAATCATTGGCAGCAGAGAACTGGAAGGAAAGGCGGCCAAAGGAGGTGTTGGCTTTGGGGATGACCAGTGCAATATACCTGCTGGAGCGTGTGCTACGGGTGTTGTTATCGTGACCAGTGAGCTGAGATAAGGCAGAGCTTTACCTAGCATAGACTTGTAGATGACCTGGAGCCAGTGAGTCTGGCGATGAATATGTAGCGAGGGCCAGCCAACTAGAGCATACAGGTCGTAGTGGTGGGATGTATGAGGGGCTTTGGTGACAAAATTTTGTAAATCACATCGCCGAAGTCGAGGATCGGTAGGATAGTCAGTTTTACAAGGGTATGTTTGGCGGCATGAGTGAAGGAGGCTTTGTTGCGAAATAGGAAGCCGATTCTAGATTTAATTTTGGATTGGAGATGTTTAATATTAATCTGGAAGGAGAGTTTACAGTCTAGCCAGACACCTAGAATATGTGGACAACTACAAAAATACCTAAGTCAGAACCGTCCAGAGTAGTGATGCTAGTCGGGTGGGCGGGTGCGGGCAGCGAACGGTTGAAAAGCATGCATTTTGTTTTACTAGCGTTTAAGAGCAGTTGGAGGCCACGGAAGGAGTGTTGTATGGCATTGAAGCCCATTTGGAGGTTAGTTAACAGTGTCCAAAGAAGGGCCAGAAGTATACAGAATGGTGTCGTCTGCGTAGATGTGGATCAGGGAATCGCATGCAGTAAGAGCGATATCGTTGATATGTACAGAGAAAAGATCAAGTTTATTAACTTCACTTTCGAAATTCTTTAGAAAGGCAGGGCAGGATGGATATAGGTCTGTAACAGTTTGGGTCTAGAGTGTCACCCCCTTTGAAGAGGGGGGTGACCACGGCAGCTTTCCAAGAACCTTTCAAAGTTCATTAAATTTTTCAGATGGACTGTCGTTTCTCGTTGCTTATTTGAGCTGTACTTGAAATAATATGGACTTGGTCTTTTACCAAATAGGGCTCTCTTCTGTATACCACCCCTAGCTTGTCACAACAACTGATTGGCTCAAACGCATTGAGGAAAGAAATTCCACAAGTTAACAAGGCACACCTGTTAATTGAAATGCATTCCAGGGTACTACCTCATGAAGCTGGCTGAGAGAATGCCAAGCATGTGCTAAGCAGTCAAGGCAAAGGGTGGCTACCTTGAATCTAAAATATGTTTTTGGTTACTGCATGTGTTATTTCAAAGTTGATGTCAAGTATTATTCTACAATTTAGAAAATAGATATATTTTTTAATCAAGAAAACCCTTGAATGAGTAGGTGTCCAAACTTGACTGGTGCTGTATATAGTGTAATATTGGGATGAAACTCAAATACGAATACATTTAAACTGACATAGTAGTTGTATTCTGTTTTTTTAAGCAATTACCATAAGTGAGCTGGACACTTGTTTCAAAATAGACTTTCATTAGACTACAAAGAATGACCGTCACTGTTTGTGTGAAGGGACCGACAAAGTGCAAACCTATCCCTCAGATCAAGACAGTGTTGTAATGGGTGCGTGTTGGTGGCAGGGAAGTCAGGCGCAGGAGAATCGAACTTGGTATAAACAGAGTTTTTTAATCAGTGCTTCACAAAACTCCAAAACCAAAATGACAAAATAATGAAAGTGGGTATAAAACCCGTCGCACACCAACACATAATACACAAACATACAATCAAACAATCTCCGACAAGGACATGAGGGGAAACAGAGGTTTAAATACACATGTAATTGATGGGATTGGAACCAGGTGTGAAGGAAAACAAGACAAAACTAATGGAAAATGAAAAACGGATCAGTGACGGATAGAAGATCGGTGACGTCGGCCGCCGAACACCGCCCGAACAAGGAGAGGGACCGATTTCGGCGGAAGTCGTGACATTACCCCCCACCCCGACGTGTGGCTCCAGCAGCAGGTCGGCACTGACCTTGGGGACGACCCGGAGGGCGAGGCGCAGGGCGATGGAGACGATGGAAATCTCGCAGCATGGAAGACGGTGGAAATCTCGCAGCATGGAAGGATCCAACACGTACTCCACCGGAATCCAGCATCTCCTCCGGACTATACCCCTCCCAGTCCACGAGGTACTGAAGGCCCCTCGCCCGATATCTCGAATCCAGTATGGAATGAACGGAGTACGCCGGGGCCCCCTCGATGTCCAGAGGGGGTGGAGGAACGTCCCTCACCTCAGACTCCTGGAGTAGGCCAGCCACCACAGGCCTGAGGTGAGACGCATGGAACGAGGGGTTAATGTGGGAATCGGGGGGAAGCTGTAACCTGTTACATACCTCGTTCATTCTCCTCAGGACATTAAATGGCCCCAAAAACCGTGGACCCAGCTTCCGACAGGGCAGGCGTTGGGTCGAGAGCCAGACCCTGTCCGGGGCCTCACTGCGGTGACGGTCTGCGCCAACTTTCTGGCACGCCTCCGTAGTTTGTAGGGCCGTAGGGAGACCGGGCAAAGGGAGGAGACAAAAGGACTGAGAAAAACGATCCACAACAACCAGGATCGTGGTGTTACCCTGTGAAGGTGGAAGATCGGTTAGGAAATCCACCAACAGGTGCGACCACGGCCGTTGTGGAACGGGTAAGGGTTGTAACTTACCTCTGGGCAGGTGTCTAGGAGCCTTGCACTGGGCGCACACCGAGCAGGAGGAAACAAACCCTCACATCCTTAGCTAAAGTGGGCCACCAGTACTTCCCACTAAGACAGAACACCGTCCGACCGATCCCAGGATGACCAGAGGGTGACGTGTGGGCCCAATAGATCAGCCGGTCGCAGACAGCAGACGGAACATACAGACACCCAGCTGGACACTGAGGGGGAGCGGGCTCTGCACGTGACGCCCGCTCAATGTCCGCGTCCAGCTTCCACACTACCGGCGCCACCAAACAAGAGGGAGTGGGATCCATGGGCCACTCCTGTTTCATACAGCCGGGACAATGCGTCTGCCTTCGCGTTCTGGGAGCCTGGTCTGTAAGAAAGGGTAAACACAAAACGGGTGAAAAACATGGCCCACCTTGCCTGGCGAGGGTTCAGTCTCCTCGCCGCCCGGATGCACTCCAGATTGCGTTGGTCAGTCCAGATGAGAAAAGGGTGTCTAACCCCCTCAAGCCAATGTCTCCATGCCTTCAGGGCCTTGACGACTGCCAACAACTCCCGGGCCCCCACGTCATAGTTATGCTCCGCCGGGCTGAGCTTCTTCAAAAAGACAGCGCAAGGGAGGAGCTTCGGTGGTGTACCCGAGCGCTGAGAGAGCACAGCTCCTATCCCAGCATCAGACGCGTCCACCTCCACTATGAACGCCAAAGAGGTATCCGGATGGGTCAGCACGGGAGCCAAGGTAAAGAAAGCCCTCAAGTGACTGAAAGCCCTGTCCGCCTCAGCTTTCCACTGCAAGCACACCGGGCCCCCCTTCAGTAGTGAAGTAATGGGAGCCGCTACCTGACCAAAACCCCGGATAAACCTCCGGCAGAAGTTGGCAAACCCTAAGAACCGCTGCACCTCCTTTACAGTGGTGGGAGTCAGCCAATTACGCACGGCTGCAATGCGGTCACTCTCCATCTCCACCCCTGACATGGAAATGCGATACCCTAGGAAGGAGACGGACTGTTGGAGGAACAGGTATTTCTCAGCCTTAACGTACAGGTCATGCTCCAACAGGCGACCAAGCACTTTGCGCACCAGGGACACATGCTCGGCGCGTATAGCAGAGTATATCAAAATGTCAGCAATATACACCACTACACCCTGCACGTGCAGGTCCCTGAATCTCTTCTACAAAAGCTTGGAAGACTGATGGAGCATTCATCAATATGTTATCAATACGATATCAATTCATCAATATCAATATATTCATTCATACGGTATGACGAGGTACTCATAGTGTCCAGAGGTGGTACTGAAAGCCGTCTTCCACTTGTCTCCCTCTCGGATATGCACCAGATTGTAAGCACTGCTGAGATCTAGTTTGGTAAAGAAGTGCGCCCCGTGCATTGACTCTATCACTGTGGCTGTGAGCGGTAGCGGGTAACTATACCTAACCGTGATTTGATTTAGACCCCAGTAGTCAATACACGGACGCAGACCTCCCTCCTTCACAAAAAAGAAACTCAAGGAGACGGGTGAAGTGGAGGACCGAATGTACCCCTGATGCAGGGATTCGGAGACATGTTTCCAAAGCCTCCGCCTCCGCATGTGAGGGTGAAATGCACGCTGCATTTCCCAGGAGTCACGTCTACCAGGAGCTCTATCGCACAAATGCCCCATCGATGAAGTGGTAATTGAGTTGCCTTCTTTTTAGAGAAGGCGAGACACAAAAATCGGCATATTCAGGGGGAATACGCAAAGTGGAGACCTGGTCTGGACTCTCCACCGTTGTAGCACCAACGGAAAACCCCAAACACCTACCTGAGCACTCTCGCGACCACCCAGTGAGATTCCTCTGTGGCCAAGAAACAGTGGGGTTAGGACAAGCTAACCAAGATAGGCCCAGCTCCACGGGAAATGCAGGAGAGTCAATAAGGAAAATACTAATTTTCTCCGTGTGACCCCCCCTGCGTCACCATGCCCAAAGGAGCGGTGACCTCCCTAATTAACCCTGACCCTAATGGTCGACTATCTAAGGCGTGAACGGGGAAGGGCACATCCACGGGAACAATGGGGTTCCCTAAACTATGAGCTAACGCTCTATCAATGAAATTCCCAGCCGCGAGTAGCCAGCAGGTTGTCCAGCCGGATGGACAGGTCCACCAACTGGTCGAAAGTGAGGGTGGTGTCTCTGCCAGCTCCCTACGGATGTCCTCGTGCAGACTGCACCGGTAGTGGTCGATCAGGGCCCTGTTCCATTCCGCGCTGGCAGCCAGGGTTCTAAACTCCAGGGCAAACTCATGGGTGCTCTTCGTCTTCTGCCTCAAATGGTAGAGGCGCTCAACTGCACCAGCCAGTCACACAAAAATAACAAGAGCTAACACTGCCCAACATGAGTCGTAAGGGACACACGTCACTAAACCTACCAGGGGAGAAGAGCCCAGGTAGCCGATCCACACTACCCCAACAATCCCACCGTTAACAATACACAAACACTAACCTGGTGGCCCAACAATGAGCAAAGCAGGATCTCCAACCGGAACAGGGAATGGAGATAAACGGTGGTCCTCTCAACTGCAGCACAAGCCAACCGTATTGCCACACCAACCACAGGCATGTAACCAAAGAAAGTAGCAACCGACAGCATCCAAATGGCATAAATACTTTGCACGTGTCCCTCTGGATGTAACTCCCAATCAAAGTAGTACCCACAACATAACCCCATAGACAGAAGGGTTAGCCAAACGATCACAAAGCACTTTACTTTGAAATACCACCTTACCCAGTTAACAAATACTACTGAACAAATGCAATTCCAAGGAGTAACTCCACAGAGATCCCAGACAAGCCCCTACTTGTCACAACCTGGCTCAAGATTGTAACAAACAATGGGAAACCACACACTCAGTAAAGGAATATCAAAATGAATTTATTCTATAAATAAAGTAAACACTCACAAGAATAATCAGATGAGGCATGAAGGGCAGTAAATTACATGTCACCTGCCAAAGCAACAACAAAACAACCACCGGTGTGCACGAAGAGAGAGAAATCTCTTGCTGAATGGGGAAACAGTGGCTATATGCCACAACTGAGCTTTCACAGGTGTGCCCATCAGCACTCATAACCCTCCCAGTTCCGTCCACCTCTCCTACTCCACGCACCAATCTCCTGCAGGAAGTAAGCACAGCAAAACCCAGTAGACAGAGCAGGGAAGGGCTATCACACCATACATTTTCAATCATATCATCAATGATGCTATTTAGGCCTATATAGCATTTGGGAAGTCATTAACCACTATTGTTTAAATTCAGCCTAGGATTCAACTAAACATAGACAATACGTATAGGCCCAGGGTTTCAAGTTTTGGTTGATTTCAAATGGAATTTACAAGTTGATAATAAATAATAAATAAGTCTCCATCTCAACCAAAAATAAATAAATATGACATAAATCAAATCAGACTGTATTTAAAGTTTGATTTTAATTGCTTTACTCACATTCTTTAACTTAGATGTTTAGTTGAAATGGAGATGTGAATCTAACATATCAATTATAAATTTGTATGCAAAATGAAATTGACTTTGTGGCACAAATGGAACTATCCAAGCAGAAGGTACATCTCCTTCAAATATTGATATTTGGTTGCGTTGACATCCAAACAATATTCAATATCACTTTTGCAATACAGAGTAAATAGCATATGAACTTTTTTTCGACAAGTTAACAAATAATATTAACTTCTCCATCTCAACCAAAAATACAGTAGGTGTGTCCAAACTTTGACTGGTACTGTAAAAGTTAAAGAATAGGATTAAGCCAGTGGCTCAGATGGAATTACACAAGCAGTAGAAACATATTTTAAATGTTGATATTTGGTTGCATTGTCAACCAAATACAAACAAACTTAATATTACCTTTGTAATACAGTAAATAGTCTACAGTTAAAGCTATCTTAGAAACTAATGGAACAGTATTCCTTCAACCTTGAGTAACACATCATGGCCACAGTTTTAGGTTACTCAAACAATAAATGTATTCTTATGTAATCATGTTCAGGATAGAATACAAAGGTCGGAGGTCTGTGGAAATCTACACAAATTATAATAATCTGCCATGGCATTGATCACTTACACAATGTATTTTAATGTAACATCAACTGCCATCCAGGTCAGTTGGTTGCGCTATTAGATGAAGCACAGTGATAACACATGTTGTATTACTAAACAAAATATCTGACATTGTATTCCCATTTGAACTTTGTTGTGCTTTTAAATGGTTAAAAGCACAGTGATACATTTAGATGGAAAATAAACCAACAATCAGACATTGATTTTCCATTGGAATTTAGTTGTGATTTTAGATGGTTGAAAGCATAGTGCCACTTGAGCATCCCGAGTGGCACAGCAGTCTAAGGCACTGCATCTCAGTGCTAGAGGCGTCATTACAGACACTGTTTCGAATCAAGGCTGTACCAAAATTGTCTCAGTGTTGTCTGGGTTTGGCTGGTGTAGGCCGTCGTTGTAAATAAGAATTTGTTCTTAACTGACTTGCCTGGTTAAATAAATATTGGATAGAAACACTCTAACGTTTCTAAAACTGTTAAAGTATTGTCTGTGAGTATAACAGAACTGATTTGGCAGGCGAAAACCCGAGCACAATTCATCCAGGGAATTTTTGTTTTTAGGTCATTGTTTTTTTCAATGCTTTTCTATGGGTAACCTGATTTATTAGGGCCCAGATTGCAGTTCCTATGGATCCCACTAGATGTCAACAGTCTTTAAAAATGGTTTGATGTTTTTCTTTTGAGAAATTAAGAAGTAGTCCCATTCTTTCCATGTGTCACTCAGATGCACTCAAGTCTTTTGGTGTGCGTGAACAGGAGTGCGCTCCTCGTTATTTTTCTCTGGTATTGGAAACCGTTTATTCCGTCTTAAATTTAATAGATTATTTACATTTTAGGGTACCTGAGGTTGGATTAGAAATGTTGTTTGAAATGTTTGGACCAAGTTTACAGGTAAGTTATTAGATACTTTGTAGTCATGTCGGGCGAGTTGGAACTGGTGTATTTCTGAATCAAACGCACCAAATAAATTGACATTTTGGGGATATAAAGAAGGAATTCATCAAACAAAATGACTATTCATTGTGTTGCTGAGACATTTGGGATTGCAAAAAGATGAAGATCTTCAAAGGTAAGGCATTTATTATATCGCTATTTCTCACTTTCGTGTCGCATTAGCCTGGTTGAAAAATGTTTTTCATGTTTTCGTATGCGGGGCGCTGTCCTCAGATAATCGCATGGTGTGCTTTTGCCATAAAGCCTTTTTGAAATCTGACACAGCGGCTGGATTAACAAGAAGTTACGCTTTATTTTGATGTATTACACTTGTATTTATATGGATGTTAAATATTTATATTTCTGTAGATTGAATTTGGCGCTCTGCAATTTCACC
Source organism: Oncorhynchus mykiss (assembly GCF_057628025.1). NCBI lineage: Eukaryota > Metazoa > Chordata > Actinopteri > Salmoniformes > Salmonidae > Oncorhynchus > Oncorhynchus mykiss. The sequence goes on from NC_143049.1 coordinate 23,579,234, forward strand.
ATGTTGTCAAATCTATCCCGGTAACGGAATTCTAGCGCTAACCTCTCTAGGCTAGATGGGATGCTACCGTCCCACCTGACCAACATCCAGTAAAAGTGCAGAGCGCCAAATTCAAACTACAGAATTGTAAATATTTGACATTCTTGAAAATACACATGATAAATGACATGATACACAAAATAAAGCTTAACTTCTTGTTAATCCAGCCACAGTGTCAGATTTCAAAAAGGCTTTACGGCGAAAGTATACCATGCGATTATCTGAGGACAGCACCCCATCAAACAAACACAGACAATCATATTTCATCCCGCCAGGCGCGACACAAAACTCAGAAATAACGATATAATTCATGCCTTATCTTTGAAGAGCTTCTTCTGTTGGCACTCCAATATGTCCCATAAACATCACAAATGGTCCTTTTGTTCGATTAATTCCAGCGTTATATCTCCAAAATGTCAATTTATTTGGCGCCTTTGATCCAGAAAAACACTGGTTCCAACTTGCGCAACATGACTACAAAATATCTAATAAGTTACCTATAATCTTTGTCCAAACATTTCAAACAACTTTCCTAATACAACTTTAGGTATTTTTTAACGAAACTAATCAATACAATTTAAGACGGGATAAACTGCGTTCAATAGCGGATAAAAACAAAGTGGAGCGAGCTTCTAGGTCGCGCACATCAACCACAACAGTACACTAGACTCGACCCTAGTTCTGAACAGCCCTACTTCTTCATTTCTCAAAGGAAAAACATCAACCAATTTCTAAACACTGTTGACATCCAGTGGAAGCGATAGGAACTGCAAGCAAGTGCATTAGAAATCTAGATCCACATAAAAACCTAATTGAAAAGAGAGTGACTTCAAAAACAAAATCCTGGATGGTTGGTCCTCAGGGTTTTGCCTGCCAAATAAGTTATGTTATACTCACAGACATCATTCAAACAGTTTTAGAAACTTCAGAGTGTTTTCTATCCAAATCTACTAATAATGTATCCTAGCTTCTGGGCCTGAGTAGCAGGCAGTTTACTTTAGGTATGCTTTTCATCCGGACGTGAAAATACCGCCCCCCTAGCCTAGAGAGGTTAAGGGATCCCTAAGAGGTTCTAAGCCAATTGTATACAGACGTAGGGTCTTAATTTTACCTATATTTTCACAGCAAAATAATCCAGCAGCAACAAAATATGAACGTTTGGTCCATAATGTTGCTTGACCAGTGGCTAGGCTGTTAGCTGGCCAGAAGTAGGCTACGTGAAAAGACCAATACTGTTAAAATAACTGTGTGTTAGTGTGGCTTTTCAGTGTGCTTTTGTAAATCACAAAGCTCATCTGCATTTCCTGCAGTGCAGGAATATTCTCAGCAACAAAAGAGTGATCAAATTCTACATCTGTATGTCCTTCAATGGAGAAACTGCTTTAAATGCACAGTAGACGGTTGAAATACTGTCACATCGCAGTAATTGTATTTCAGTGAGCAGTGTTTGTTGTTAATTGTGGGTGCAAATAGATTGAACGATTAAACAAACTATTGAAAAGGAATCCCCAAAACTTTTCAACTTTTGTCCATGTTTCAAGAGATGGTCACTTCCCACAGATATAATTAAGGAAAAATACTTTCTTCAGGGGCATATCAGTGATGTGAGCCAAGCCAAGATTGAACTCAAATCCCTCTCGTCTAGTCCCTCCAGTGTCTCAACCGCTATTCATCGTTGCATTTCCTTTACGCCTCGAAGGAGTAACTGGAATAATGGCATATATCAGAGTCATTCTCCACTTTCATGTGAAAATATTATAATCCAGAAATAAAAATAGAATGGCTGTATCAACATGATAATGAAAATAATGATAAATTCAATACCTAAAGGGGAGTTTAAATTAATCTCCAAGTAAGGCTGGGACAGAAGAAGAGTGTCAGCCATACTGTTGGGATTTCTTCCCTCCAAATCTCTAGCCAGACTCCAAGTTGTACCCATAACAAAAAGCATACAGTAGGCTACAACATCCAGTAGGTCTCCAGTACTGTGCACTACCTACTTGAGCAGTATGTCTGCTGATCTCACTAAGCAACCCTGTCTATTTGAAACATTACATCCACCCTCCCATCCATAGCCTAGTGTTGTTCTGTTCAACAGTATTGTTAGCCCTGACGTAAATTGGTTTTGGAAGACTGCAGAGAGGATCTTTGCAAGTTCAAAAACCAAAGCAGAGTAACAGACAGCCCGATTGTGTTCACAATTTGCTTTTGTTGCCACAGCAGACAAAGGGCAACTTTAATTTAGTTGTTATTTGTGTCTTTCAGATGAGACAGTTGTCAGGGTTTCACAGATGTTCAAACAGACTTCTCAAAATAAAAAGCTCAGAGAATCGAACTACCTCCTGAGTAGATCAACTTTTCTGCTGTAACATACAGATCTCAAGTGCTTTGACAGAGCTCCTTGAGTTGGCCAAGCTTTGTAGCTAACTTTGCTCATCTCTTCTCCTCTTCAGATCAGATCTTCAATACTTCTATTCCCTTCTAGAGGATTTATGAAGGCTTCAGAACACCTTGACAGTTTTCCAATCTCTTCTTCCACTCTAGCCAGGCCATTCTTTTTCTTCTTCTGTAAATTTAAGTTGATGAGTTAGAGGTCCTCGATATTGGATCGCAGGAAGATGAAAAAAGCCTCTGCACTGGTCAATTGCGTGGCCCTCCACTATTGGCAATGTCCACTCCCATTTGGTGGATCACTTGGACATGCAATCCACTTGTGGTCCGATCTGTCAGAGCACTCACATTGTATTTCTGCACCTATTGCAGTCAGAGGGCTTTGTGATCTGTGATCTGTAACCTTATTTTGCCTGTTGCTTACCCCGGAGGCTTCAAAGTCTGGGCGTTTGTCTCAAATTGTAACCTATTCAATACATAGTGCACTGTGTTTTACCAATGTCCAATAGGCCCTGGTCAAAGGTGCCATTTGAGACACAGCATGGGTCTTCTTCAAACAATCCCCCCAGCTTTGTGATTTCTCTGTGTCTCAGCTGTATTCTTATTCATGATTTCTATATACACTGAGTATACAAAACATTAAGAACAACTGCTCTTTCCATGACATAGACGGACCAAGTGAATTCAGCTGAAAGCTAGGATCCCTTATTGATGTCACTTGTTAAATCCACGTCAATCATTGTAGATGAAGTGGAGGAGACAGGTTAAAGAAGGATTGTGTATGTGTACCATTCAGAGGGTGAATGGGCAAGATAAAATATTTAAGTGCTTTTGAACAGGCTATGGTAGTAGGTGCTAGGCACACCGGTTTGTGTCAAGAACTGCAACTCTGCTGGGTTTTCCATGGTCAACAATTTACCGTGTTTATCAACAATGGTCCACCACCCAAAAGACATCTAGCCAACTTCACACAACTATGGGAAAAAGAGCACCCTCAACTGGTGGTGCTCTCGAAAGAGGTGCTGGTTCAAATTATAGGTACAATCAGCCTGGGTGAATGACCAGTAGGAGAAAGATGTACAGAACACATTTATTTTCCACATGACTCACAGGCACACACACACACATTGCAACAATAATCAAATCAAAGTTTGACTATGCATATATGATGAACAGAGAGTAGCAGTAGTGTAAAAGAGGAATTGGCGGGTGGTGGGTGGGACACAATGCAGATAGCCCGGTTAGCCAATGTGCGGGAGCATTGGTTGGTCGGCCCAATTGAGGTAGTACGTACATGAATGTATCGTTAAAGTGACTATGCATATATGATAAACAGAGAGTAGCAGCAGCGTAAAAAGAGGGGTTGGGGGGGGCACACAGTACAAATAGCCATTTGATTACCTGTTCAGGAGTCTTATGGTTGCGGGTAGAAACTGTTGAGAAGTCTTTTTGTCCTACACTTGGCACTCCGGTACCGCTTGCCAGGCGGTAGTAGAGAGAACAGTCTGACTGGGGTGGCTTTGTTGTGCCCTCTTCACGACTGTCTTGGTGTGTTTGGACCATTCTAGTTTGTTGTTGATGTGGACACCAAGGAACTTGAAGCTCTCAACCAGCTCCACTACAGCCCCGTCGATGAGAATGGGGGCGTGGTCTTTCCTCCTTTTCCTGTAGTCCACAATCATCTCCTTAGTCTTGGTTAAGTTGAGGGATAGGTTGTTATTCTGGTCCCTGACCTCCTCCCTATAGGCTGTCTCGTCGCTGTTGGTGATCAGGCCTACCACTGTTGTGTCGTCTGCAAACTTAATGATGTTGTTAGAGTCGTGCCTGGCAATGCAGTCATGGGTGAACAGGGAGTACAGGAGGGGACTGAGTACGCACCCCTGGGGAGCTCCAGTGTTGAGGATCAGCGTGGCAGATGTGTTGCTACCAACCCTCACCACCTGGGGACGGCCCGTCAGGACGTCCAGGATCCAGTTGCAGGGGGAGGTGTTTAGTCCCAGGATCCTTAGATTAGTGATGAGCTTTGAGGGCACTATGGTGTTGAACACTGAGCTGTAGTCAATGAATAGCATTCTCACATAAGTGTTCCTTTAGTCGAGGTGGGAAAGGGCAGTGTGGAGTGCAATAGAGATTGCATCATCTGTGTATCTGTTTGGGCGGTATGCAAATTGGAGTGGGACTAGGGTTTCTGGGATAATGGTGTTGATGTGAGCCATTACCAACCTTTCAAAGCACTTCATGGCTACGGACGTGGGTGCTACGGGTCTGTAGTCATTTAGGCAGGTTGCCTTTGTGTTCTTGGGCACAGGGACTATGGTGGTCTGCTTGCACATGTTGGTTTTACAGACTCAATCAGGGACATGTTGAAAATGTCAGTGAAGACACCTGCCAGTTGGTCAGCACATGCCCGGACACACGTCCTGGTAATCTGTCTGGCCCCGCAGCCTTGTGTATGTTGACCTGTTTAAAGGTCTTACTCACGTCGGCTACGGAGAGCGTGATCACACAGTTGTCCGGAACAGCTGATGCTCTCATGCATGCCTCAGTGTTGCTTGCCTCAGTGTTGCTTGCCTCGAAGCGAGCCTAGAAGTGATTTAGCTCGTCTGGTAGGCTCGTGTCACTGGGCAGCTCGCGGCTGTGCTTCCCTTTGTAGTCTGTAATAGTTTGCAAGCACTGCCACATAAGACGAGCGTCGGAGCCGGTGTAGTATGATTCAATCTTAGCCCTGTATTGACGCTTTGCCTGTTTGATGGTTAGTCCTGCAACTTGAAAGCGGCAGCTTTACCCTTTAGCTCAGTGCGAATGTTGCCTGTAATCCATGGCTTCTGGTTGGGGTATGTACGTACAGTCACTGTGGGGAAGATGTCCTCGATGCACTTATTGATAAAGCCAATGACTGATGTGGTGTACACCTCAATGCCATCGAAAGAATCCCGGAACATGTTCCAGTCTGTGATAACAAAACAGTCCTGTAGTTTAGCATCTGCTTCATCTGACCACTCTTTTATAGACCGAGTCACCGATGCTTCCTGCTTTCATTTTTGCTTGTAAGCAGGAATCAGGTGGATAGTGGTTGGATTTACCAAATGGAGGACGAGGGAGAGCTTTGTATGCGTCTCTGTGTGTGATCTAGAACTTTTTTCCCTCTGGTTGCACATTTAACATGTTGATGGAAATTTGGTATTACTGATTTAAGTTTCCCTGCATTAGGAGTGCCGGAGTGAATGGTTTCCTGTTTGCTTATTTCCTTATACAGCTGACTGAGTGCGGTCTTAGTGCCAGCATCTGTCTGTGGTGGTAAATAAGGAGACAGGGTAGTGATAGTGGCTTCTGTAATGGAACAGAAAGGGGAATGTATTACACAACAGTAATAAAAGTGATCCTAGTAGCTACAGTGCATTCGGAAAGTATTCAGGACCCTTACCTTTATCCACATTCTCTTACGTTATAGCCTTGTTCTAAAATTGGTGAAATAGTTTTTTTCCTTATTAATCTACACAAAATACCCCGTAATGACAAAGTAAAGACTGTTTTTTAGAAAAAAATGAAATATGACATTTATATAAGTATTCAGACCCTTTACTCAGTACTTTGTTGAAGCAGCTTAGGCAGCGATTACAGCGTCAAGTCGTCTTCGGTATGACACTACAAGCTCAGCACACCTGTGTTTGGGGAGTTTCTCCCATTCTTCTCTACAGTTCGTCTCAAGCTCTGTCAGGTTGGATGGGGAGTGTCACTGCACAGCTTATTTCAGTTCTCTCCAGAGATGTTCGATCGGGTTCAAGTCCAGGCTCTGGCTGGGTCACTCAGGGACATTCAGAGATTTGTCCCAAAGCCACTCCTGCGTTGTCTTGCTTGTGTGCTTAGGTTCGTTGTCCTGTTGGAAGGTGAACCTTTGACCAAGTCTGAGATCCGGAGCACTCTGGAGCAAGTTTTCATCAAGAATCTCTCTGTACTGTGGTCCGTTCATCTTTGCCTCGATCCTGACTAGTCTCCCAGTCCCTGCCGCTGAAAAACATCCCCACAGCATGATGCTGCCACCACCATGCTTCACCATAGGGATGGTGCCAGGTGTCCTCCAGACGTGACGCTTGGCATTGAGACCAAAGAGTTCAATATTGGTTTCATCCAATCAGAGAATCTTGTTTCTCATGGTCTGAGAGTCTTTAGGTGCCTTTTGGCAAACCCCAAGCAGGCTGTCATGTGGCTTTTACTGAGGAGTGGCTTGCGTCTGGACACTCTATCATAAAGGCCTGATTGGTGGAGTGCTGAAGAGATGGTTGTCCTTCTGGAGGGTTCTCCCATTTCCACAGAGGAACTCTAGAGCTCTGTCAGAGTGACCATCGGGTTCTTGGTCACCTCCCAGGATTGCTCAGTTTGGCCGGGTGGCCAGCTCTAGGAAGAGAGTCTTGGTGGTTCCAAACTTTTCCCCCATGTTCTTGGGGACTTTCAATGCTGCAGATCTGTGCCTTGACATAATCCTGTCTCGGAGCTCTACGGACAATTCCTTTGACCTCATGGCTTGGTTTTTGCTCTAGCATGCACTGTCAACTGTGGGACCTTATATAGACATGTGTGTGCCTTTCTAAATCATGCCCAATCGATTGAATTTGCCAGAGATGGACTCCAATCAAGTTGTAGAAACATCTCAAGGATGATCAATGGAAACAGGATGCACCTGAGCTCAATTTCGAGTGTCATAGTAAATTGTGTAAATAATGTAATAAAGTAATTTTCAATGGGAAGCTGTGACAGCATCGTTTTTACATTAGGTTTTAGGAATATAAATGGACTTTCAACATTAATGTCCAATACTATTCTACTTCATTAGGTTAAAACTGCTGAATGAGTCCAAAAACTTGATATGATATGATTTATTTATTTTGATGATCTACCAGAAATCATGTAAATGGGTTTGACTTGCCTACAATAATGCACATATATTTACCAATAACAACGATAAATATTTCTCATCTGCTATAACAATACAGTACCTCAAAAACGAGATACAAATGGTTACAACTTAGCTAGCTAGCTAGCTAGCTAGTCAGCTGACAGTCAAAATCGGACTAACAGTAGCTAGTTTCTTAGTTAACATAAAAACAAGTGCATAAAATGCTGTACAATGACAAATATTACTAAAACATTGACAACTTCGTCAGGAAACATAAGGAAACAAATACTGTACTCACAGTTCTTGCATTCAGGCACAGTGAAGGATAAAACAGTTAGAATAATAAGATTCTCTGCACAACCACAGGTGGCTTGCGCTAGCTGTGATGTCATCAGTCACTCTTAAAGGGATGGACTTTCTTAAAGGTGAATAAAACAGAAATTAATGTAGAATTGTTTCCGATCAACAATAATTGTATAATTAATGGAATTTTGATTGGGGAGACAAAATCCTATATGATTTTGAGATTCCTGTAGGATTCTACTGGAAAAAAATCACTAATCCTATAGGATTTTTAGACTAGGGCTAGCAGTAATAGCATAGCTATTTAATGGTATAACAGCAATTAACATGGTATAGCATTCAGCAGGCATCCTATTAGGCTTATTACAGAACACTGTACATATAGGGCAACTAGCATTAGCGAGGCTAACAGTATTGGCTATTATATTTAACGTAGCACACAGTATAGCAATATATACAATTGCAGCTGTTACAATGGGCTTAAATGATAAACATAGCACACAATATATACAGGGCCAGCATAAGTAATAACTTAGAAAGCTAAGCTAGGCTAGCAGGCCGAAGGCCATGGGTTAACATAGCAATAATATAACCAGCACCATTAGCAGTAGAGGGTTAGTATGCTATGTGGCTAACAATGCTTAGATTTTAACAGAAGCCATGTTGGATAAAGCCATGGGGGCCGCCATCTCAGGTGTATAACAATAACAACAACAACACTGGCTGGCGGCAATCTTAAAAACCTATGGTGGGAATGGCTAACAGTTAGTTACATACAAGCTTACAGTACAACCAGACATCACAGTGCACTTACGTAGGTCAGTGATGCACTAACACTAGCATGTGTTGGGAGAGTCCAAGGCTGCAGGAGGAAGGTCAATTGGTTGTGGCATAGCTGTTGGTGAACAGGGCAGAGGTTTATAAGAGCTCATCACTCTACCACTGCTTGTTGAAAACTGGACTGGGCTCTTATACTTGTACCGGTTCCAGCTAGCTATCTGACGGATGCCCTGAGGAGCTGCAGGTGGGCAGGGTCAAAGGTAGTGATGGGTGGCATTGTTCACACCCTCCTAAGCCTTAGCACCACCCATCTCTTTAAGGATCACATGTGAGGCCATGTGCTAAACAGAGTGAATAAGGTAATGTAGTAAACAACCAAAGATTTCAAGACTAAAAGTGGTGAAAGTAGTTGCAAAACGTATTAGTAAAAATACACTTAATCTAGTCCTGGCCTATATTCTAATCTGATTTTGGTGCAGGTCATGTTGTTCTTCCCATCACCGTCTCACACTATATCCAATAAAATCAAAGTTTATTTGTCACATGCACAGGATACAGAAGGTGTAAACGGTACAGTAAAATGATTACTTGCATAGTGGAGTCTTTTGTTTAGACATGTAGCTAGCTAGCTATGCATGAATCTGCAGGGAGATTATTTCACTGATTTCAAAACTAATTTTGTTTCGTGACAACAACACTGTTGATCACTGTTTCTTCCCCATCATCAGAAGACTCTACAATGTCTGGTTCAATTCAAATGTTTTTACCTAAATCAGGGATTTGCTCATCGTCTGATTCATTTTCAGAGTCTGTCAGCATGGAAAGTAGTTCATCACAACTTTTTTCCACTGATCTTTGTCGATAGTGCCTGTTAACTTCTGAGCAGCAATGTTGAGAGCAGTAGTAACACTTTTTCAGTTATTCATGATACAGTATATTTCAAATAAAACTGAGGTAGAAAGGATTATGTACACATTTTGAGCAGCATATGTTATAGACAGAAGCATGCTACATATCAGACCAATCCGAACTCATCTCTCGGCATGTCCAGACCATACATTATCTCAGCCAATCATGGCTAGCGGGACGGTTCCTGTATTTTTCTGTGGCCTAACCAACTAGGCTCGTAATTTAACAAATGTAATTGTATTTACAGATGGCATACATATTTGTTATTAAAGTACATAAAAGTTGACATGTTCCAGAAGGAACTTCTGCCAAAAAACACATTTTGATTTTTAAAAAAGTAAAACGTTCAAATGCCTCTCCTGTGAAGTAGTGACGTGCGTCATACGCCGAGCTTCTTGAAACGGGTCACATTTGTGCCTCTTTGGATATATCCATTTCCTTGACAGCAGTAATGTGCCATGTCTACAACTAGTTAGTTATGTGCGTGGGAGGTGGGATAGATCAAATGTCAATGTTGAGGTGATTCAGTCATGTACACACGCGGTGGTGACTTCATTTGTCCTTTGATCCTACCTGTCCTGCCAACCCTACCTCACCCCAGCTTAGCCAGTCAGCCCCACAAAACTTTAATGCATTGCCTTCCCTCGACATCAAAGATTTACGCTAGTGATCTACACCATATCAAAGCACAGCATAAATTCTCTGTCCTGGTTGTGCCCAGACTTTGTCCTACTGGTATTCTATTATTTGTATTTTACTCTGTTATATTCCATCATATTCATACTATAAAATACAGTGCCTTTAGAAAGTATTCATACCCTTTGACTTATTTTTGTTGTGTTACAGCTTGAATTTAAAATGGATTCAATTTTTTTTAAATCTCACCCATCTACACACAATACTCCACAATGACAACTTGAAATCATGTTTTTAGAATTTTTTTGCAAATGTATGGAAAATGAAATACAAAAATATAATGTTTACAAAATTATTCACACCACTGAGTCAATGGGGTGTTGTGTGTAGGCCAGTGACAAAACAACAAAATGTGTAAAAAGGGGTGTGAATACTTTCTGAAGACACTGTAGATGTGTGTTGAACGAGATCAGTGTGTCTTGTCTGTTTAATTAACAAAATAACTAACTATTGATCAAATTTACATGGCGCGGCCATGTAGTCTATAGGCTACACAGACCAGTAACATAATTAGACTCAAAATATGCTTTCCTATTGGAATTACATTTAATTTTTCTTAAACAAATGAATAGCAGATTTCTTTGTGATGGTGTATATTCAATTGATTTATTAAAATACAATAGAACTTCAACATCGGCCCACATCTACTCCCACTCCTAAACTTGCCGGCATGTGTTCGGGAGGTATAAAAGGCTTATAAATCCCAGCAAGAATGTGGTGAAAATGGGAATGTTAAACTGAGTACTTAAAAACATACAGGCAACATACCGTGCGTGAATCCTATGTCACAGTACATGTCACAGTACATGTCATATCTCCAGGTACACTGTTTAACCTAGGTTGCTATTAGGTGATACAACTCTGTAATACTTGTGATGTGCTCATTTAATCCCATTGTAAAATTCACAAATGATTTTTAATAGGGTTTAAAAAGACTTTGAAGACTGTGGATTCCTCACAGAAAAACACAGTAGATGGATTGTAAGGTTCATTTGAAAAGGCACAAGGTGTGGAAAGTCATGAATTATGCACACTATACTTGAACTCAGTAAACAAGTCAACGTTTGAACTAAACTTTTGAATGTGTGTGTGCCCACTGTAAAACTCCATAGGGGACAGACAAAATTGTGAAATCTGACAGGACGAATCTGTCTGGGCAGGAACCCACAGCTATCATGCATGATATTGACCCATTGCTCCACTCATGAGATCCCCCAAGGCATTGGGCAAATTCTGATTGCTCTGACATGCTCTTGTGAATATTTTTAAATGTGTCAACACTGGTGCTTTCATGTCTCTCACTATATTCCGCCATGTTTTCCCCCAATATAAACAAAGGGCAAGTTCCTGTTGCTTATGCCTGGTTGAACACCATGCATCAAGTTGTGCACATATTGTAAGAGGAGCATTGTGCTATTTTCAATTGTGAACAACGGTATAAGAGCTTTACGTAACCAATAAGAGACTGCAACTGTACTGGTCTTTCAAATTAGCTTTTTTTCTTTAAATTTAATACCTGAGCAAACCAATTCAAATGTACAATCCACTGGCCATATTGTCACGCCCTGACCTTAGATATCTCTGTTTTCTACATATTTTGGTTAGGTCGGGGTGTGACTAGGGTGGGTACTCTAGTGTTGTATGTCTACGGTTTTGCATGTCTAGGGTTTTGTAGGTCTAGGGGTTTTCGTATTTCTATGTTGGCCTGACATGGTTCCCAATCAGAGACAGCTGTTTATCGTTGTTTCTGATTGGGGATCATATTTAGGCAGCCCTGTTTCCCACTTTCTGGTGTGGGATCTTGTCTACACTTAGGTGCCTGTGTGCACACTAGTAGCTTCACGTTTCGTTTGCGCTTGTCTGTTTTGTTTTGCGGTTTAATTAAAAACATGTGGAACTCTATTCCCGCTGCGCCTTGGTCTCATCATTACGATGATCGTGACAGAAGATCCCACCATTTAAGGACAAAGCAGCGTGGTCAGGAGGAATGAACCTGGGAGGAGATTCTGGATGGAGCAGGACCCTGGACGCAGGCCAGGGAGTATCGTCGTCCTAAGGAGGAGATAGTGGCAGCAAAAGCGGAACGGCGATATTACGAGGACTTGTACCAACGAGACAAGCACGAGAGGCAGCCCCCAAAACGTTTTTTGGGGGGGGCATGTGGAGTGGTCGGCAGAGCCGAGGGCTGAACCAGAGCCAGTCAGGGAGTCGAGTGAGGAGCTCGACGCAAGATTCAGGAGAGAAGTGCTAGCATTGAGAGCGTTGCAGAGCGGGCGTGCTGAGGAGCGTGTGACTGGTCAGGCACCATGTTATGCAGCGATGGGCATGGTGTCTCCAGTTCGCATTAATAGCCCGGTGTGCTCTATTCCAGCTCTCCGCATTGGCCGGGCTAGAATGGGCATCCAGCCAGGAAGGATGGTGCCGGCTCAGGGCTCCTGGTCTCCAGTACACCTCCTTGGACCAGGATATCCTGCGCCGGTTCTGTGCACTGTGTCTCCGGTGTGTCTGCACAGCCCAGTGCGTCCTGTGCAAGCTCCCCGCATTTGCAGGATGAAAATAAACATCCAGCCAGGACGGATTGTGCCAGTCCTACGCTCCAGACCTCCAGTGCGCATCCACAGTCCAGTACGTCCTGTGCCTCCTCCCCGCACTCGCCCTGAGGTGCGTGTCATCAACCCAGTACCACCAGTACCGGTCCAACGCATCAGGCCTCCAGTGCGCCTCCACAGTCCAGAGCTTCCGGCGACAGTTCCCAGTCCAGAGCTTCCGGCGACAGTTCCCAGTCCGGAACCTCCAACGACGGTCCACAGTCCGGAACCTCCAACGACGGTCCACAGTCCGGAACCTCCAACGACGGTCCACAGTCCAGGACCTCCAGCGACGGTCCCCAGTCTGGGGTCTCCAGTGACGGTCCCCAGTCCAGGGCCTCCGGCGATGATCCGTGGTCCGGTTCCACAAAAGCAGAGGGATCAGAGTAAGGAGGGTGGGCTGCATCCAGAATTGGAGCCGCCACCGAGGGTAGATGCCCACCCGGACCCTCCCCTATAGGTTCAGGTTTGCGGCCGGGAGTCCGCACCTTTGGGGGGGGGGGGGGGGGGGTACTGTCACGCCCTGGCCTTAGTTATCTCTGTTTTTTATATATTTTGGTTAGGTCGGGGTGTGACTAGGTTGGGTACTCTAGTGTTGTATGTCTAGGGTTTTGTATTTCTATGTTGGCCTGATATGGTTCCCAATCAGAGACAGCTGTTTATCGTTGTCTCTGATTGGGCATCATATTTAGGCAGCTCTGTTCCCCACTTTCTGGTTTGTGATCTTATCTACAGTTAGGTGCCTGTGTGCACACTAGTAGCTTCACGTTTTGTTTGTGCTGGTTTGTTTTGTGTTGCTGAGTTTCGGTTTAATTAAAAACATGTGGAACTCTATTCACGCTGCGCCTTGGTCTCATCATTACGACGATCGTGACACATATAATATAAAGCAGGATTATATTGATTTGGAGATCTCTATAACTTTTCACACTCATAGTCAAAGTGCTGATTATACGTGGCATGGTACAGTATGTCAATGTACATTAGAATGGAGTTTGAAAACATTAAGGACATTTTCAGATAAAAAATCATATTGTTCTCTGTTTTACAGTGAGAGAAATCTGCAGGAGCGTGATCTTCCTCTGACATTTATAAGACAGCTTTAAACTTTAAGGGCTCAAGGACATTGTCGCATAAAAGCAAGGAAAAGAGAAGCAAAAAGTCATTATCAGAGTGTTATGACTTCAACGTGGCATTTGGATTTAAAAGAATGGCTCATTCCATATCTTCAATACTGTAATCAGTCCCAAAATAAGGAAGTCAAGTGAAATCTTTATTCATTCAGACTGATTTTAAAAGGCAGATATGTAAAATGACTGCAGTAATGCAAATGTATACAGTAGTTTAGAAAAGCACAACCAGCACCACTTCAGCATGTCTGGCAATGAGGGGGCGAGAGAAGGCCTTTGGGGAACTGACAGAGATTACATTAGTCACTCTAGCTAGACATATTACTTTTATAGGCTACTGAACTGCTGTTCAGAATGTAAATTTCTACTTCAAAGGCCCAGTGCAGTCAACAAGATTTACCTGTGTTTTATATATGTTTCCACACTACGAGGTTGGAATAATAATGAGAAATTGGGAAAATTATGATAATGTCCTTTTCGTGTAAGAGCTGTTTGAAAAGACCACCTTTAATTTCAGCCTGTTTTGGTGGGATGCAGTTTTGGCCTGCCTGGTGACATCACCGGGCGGTAAATTAGTTAATAGACCAATAGGAAAGAGAATTCCAAACCTCTCTGCCAATAACAGCTAGTTTTCAGTTTTCCACTCCCCACTCAGACCACTCCCAGACAGACCTAACAAAATTCTTGCTTGAGAAATTGCTCTTTGCTAAGAAGCTATTTGAATTTTTTTATTTACCATTTTGTCACGACTCTTACCGAAGGTGGCTCCTCTTCCTGTTCGGGCGGCGCTCGTCGTCACCGGTCTACTAGCTGCCACCGATCCCTTTTTCCCTTTTCTGTTGGTTTTGTCTTATTGGTTACACCTGTTTCTTGTTTAGGTTTTTAGTTGGGCTATTTAAGCCGGTAAGGCCCGCCTGCTCTTTGTGCAAGCTTATTTTCTTCTGTGTTTATTTTGTGGTAGTGTGTTACATTGTGTTTTTTGTGCGCCCGGTATTGCCGTGTACGATTTTCTCTGTGCCGGAATTAAAGCATTATTCCGTACCTTCTGCCTCCTGCGGCTGACTCCGCACCCACTACGTCTAGTGCGTCACACATTTTAAAGGGATTCTCCTGTACTTCTGTAAACTTTCTAGCCAGTAGTTCTGAAAGTAGCGCCCGTAAGCCAAAAGTGGTTCCCAAAATGTGCAGATATGTGCACCACGTCAACACAACGCGGAGTGCCTGTATACAGCCCTTAGCCGTGGTATATTGGCCATATTCCACAAACTTCAAAGGTGCCTTATTGCTATTATAAACCGGTTACCGAAATTAATATAACAGTAAAAAGGTAGATTTGCGTCTTACCTGTGGTATATTGTCTGATATGCCATGGCTTTCAGACAATCAGCATCCAGGAGCCAAACTATCCGGTTTATAATTATAACTAAGTGTTACCATCATTACAAATCAAGCATATGTAGCCTATTGCTGTGGTAAATATAATTTATTGTGATTAGAGTGGCACTCTAATTAGAGAGATTGAGTCCTCTTACCCTCATGATGAAACTTATTTATATTAGTCACTAATGCAACAAAGGGATTTGGTTCACCTCTCTATGGAGCAGAGATATGTGCACATCCATAAAACATTCTACAGTGTCATAGATTTCCTCAGAGACAATCTGCACACATTTGAGAATAAATTGTTATTTGCTGATGATTGTTATTTGTTCGTTTGGCGCATACTGGGACAGTTGGAATCATTGTGTCTCTTAAGATGTTATTCAAGGTCAACGTGAACAAAATGGAAAGGACTTGTCACAGGTTAACAAGTTGTTGCCATGTTGGTCAGTGTCACCGATCTCATACTGAGCTAATAACAAAAGCAATCTGAACTTGAAACCAAAGTCAACAGAGAGAATATGAAATGTTGGAGCGGGGGCTAAGGAAAACAATGAGGAAAAGCATTCTTTTTTTTTTATTATTTTTTTTTATTTACCTCGACAATATGGCCCTGCTCTGTCAAGTGAAAAACCTATGCCTAAACCAGTGGCCAAACCACTGAAAACCAAATAAGCCTCTCAGGATTTAGGTTTAAAAAAAAACACCATTAAACTTTACCACTGTACAAGAGAATGAGAATGATAGATCAAAATAAGAGACTGATCAATACATTGTACAAAAATCAATAGTCCAAAGCTTTTATAATGGGGCTTGAATTCATTCATGCCAATTTCAGGATATGACCTATACTCTTGGCTATGGATCAAAGAAGTAAAGCTGACTTAGATTGTAGCAACTTATAAATTACATCCTTCCCACATCATCTTTAGGAGTATTGGGCCCCATATCATAAGCTTGTGAGGCAATCATGAGATGCCATCTTTCTCGAAAACCCATTACGAAATAAACCATTGGGTTTGCAATGCATTCTATCCAGCCTCTCATGATATTGATTTCCTTGTCAATTATTGTTCCTGGATGGATTTTTAAATCAATAATCACTACAGGCAATGTATGTATTTTAAATGGACAGCCAGGGGATGTGGTGGCTATGCTGATAACAGTGTGACTGTTATGAGAAATGTACTTCTACAAATAGACTATTTATGAGGGCAGATAGTGCATGTTCTTCACATTGAGATCTTCACAATAAGTCACACCCTCTTATTCTACAGTGAAACATTTTCTCACTCTATGCTGTCCTGTTCATTGTGCAGTTTCGAGTATCTGTTGCCTGTTAAGACTATTGATGTAGTCTCATTGACTGATGGTGAAAATGCCCTCATTGATATCGACCATTTTGCCTCTCTATAGCAAGAGAGACCAAAATACAACAGCGGCGTCTGTCATCACCAAAATGTTTCCTTTGAATTAATAGTAAGTGAATGCAAAGGATCTCTGCATGGCTTTCCACAGCATCCTGACATCCACCGACCGTTGAGCTGTCAGAAGCCATTGAACGAATAGAATAAAGGCAGACTAAGCTCATTAAAACAAGAAGGTGTTGAATAGCCAGATTATATACAACTCTAATTTCACAAGCAAAGCAGAACGATGCCTTGAGCATGGACTAGATATGCCAAAAGTGGGTTTATGCTTATATCGCTATTTAACAGACCATATTTCATCCATTTTGTTTATCCCGACCAAGGGGGGACTTTCTCTCAAAGCATCTACAGCTTTTTTTTATGGAGGAACAGATAAGTACATTTACCACACACAAAAAGACTTACGGCCTTGTTGTTTATACCCATGAGATTTTCTATATTCGTAGAGTAAACTGGGTAATTTTATTTAATCTTATTCTTAAGATTATTCAACTGCCTTCTTCTGAGGACAGAAGAAGAGTAATGAAAGAGGGGAAGGGAGAGCAGAGAGTCTCTCACCATCTCACAACCACATTCCAGTTTCCATTACAATTCCTCTCTGAATGCACATCCTCGTCCCAAAGAACACCCTATTCTCTGTGCAATGCACTACTTTTGGCCAGGGCCCATAGGGCTTTGTTAAAAATAGTGCACTATATAGGGAATAGGGTGCCATTTGGGACACAACGCATGTATTGTTTTCATGCCCTTCTCAAAAGAACCAGTAATAACCCAGCATTCTATCATCTAATGGTGTATACAGGTTGTGCATTTTATATTACAATTGAAAAGCTTTCATTCATTTAGATTGTTAGAGCAAGAGAGCAGCTAATGACAGGCTGTCACTCTTTCAAACATACAATGAGTACAACAAAGAGGTTGAGTGAGTGAGTCCAAATGCAAAGCCTTATTTCAGAACAGATGGTTTATCTTTTAGCCAACACAATTCCATCAGACATTTAGTTGTTGACCAAATAAAAGAGGGGAAATGGTTAGCGATTTTGAGACTTTTGAGATTGAGACTGAAGAGAACAGGAGGGAAAGTGCTTTGGTGTGCCTGAGACAGCAGCATACCAATGGAAAAAGTACTGTATTTACTTGAAATATGAGTAGTTTAAGACGCTTGTCTCATTTGTGTGTAAACAAATCAGATTTCATCAGTGCAGCGTCATCAGGAGCAGATGTTACTTGAGACAAATACACAAAGAAAGTTATAGTGATTACACAAAGACATGAAAGATCATGCTGTTCTCAATTATTCCTCATATATTCCCATCCCGGATTCTTCCATGGTATTGCTGCTTCTGTAATTACACCTCATAAATGAGAAAGGGGAATCTTTTTGTCTTGGTATTCACTGCATGCCAGTCCTGCCAGAATTCTCACAACATTATGCATTTGAATGTGAAATAAAAATTTCCCACCGCATGAATTTGCAGAGCCTGAAAATCAACCGAAAGTGTCAAGTGAAGTCAAATTATGTTACTGCGTGCTCCTTTGTGTTACATCTAGCCCCAAGGGCTCACTGTTATTCATATATTTTAATGTATAACGACAAACAAAAAGATTTAGACAGGGAACCAGATTTTTTTTTTTTTTTATTGTCTAAAGATCAACTCAGCAACGTCTTGTGACAGAGCACAATAGAGCACTGCACCTGGGTCAAAATAACCTGCTACACTGAAAACCTCTGCAGAGGGCCTTGGCTGTGCTGAAAGGGAAGAGAAGAGTCTGCTCTCTGCTTTTGTGGGTTATCCTTCCTGCTGGGCAGGCTGCACAGCATGTGTCCTCGCAGGCCTGGGAAGGATCGATGGAGCAACATGAGAATCCTTTGAATACAACTTTGAGGGGATGCTGCATACCTGGCAACCAACATAACCTCTCTAACCCAGCGGAGATGGCACCTGTGGTGGTTGAATTCCGCTCTCTAGAGCTCAAATGATGGCCCACTCTCCTGCTGACTGACACCACCATGTATGGAGGGGAGAGAACCAGCCATTGTTCTCCCTCTGATCAAAACTCTAATGTTTGGTCAGAATAGAGGTTTCCGGCCAACTCAGATGTATTATCTACTTGCTTGCTGCCTCAGGTGCCATCAAGTCCCAAAAGGACCCTATTCCCTTTATAGTGCACTACTTTTGACCAGAGACCTATGGGTCTTGGTCAAATGTAGTGCTCTAAATACAGTGCCTTGCGAAAGTAAACGGCCCCCTTGAACTTTGCAACCTTTTGCCACATTTCAGGCTTCAAACATAAAGATATAAAACTGTATTTTTTTGTGAAGAATCAACAACAAGTGGGACACAATCATGAAGTGGAACGACATTTATTGGATATTTCAAACTTTTTTAACAAATCAAAAACTGAAAAATTGGGCGTGCAAAATTATTCAGCCCCCTTAAGTTAATACTTTGTAGCGCCACCTTTTGCTGCGATTACAGCTGTAAGTCGCTTGGGGTATGTCTCTATCAGTTTTGCACATCGAGAGACTGACATTTTTTCCCATTCCTCCTTGCAAAACAGCTCGAGCTCAGTGAGGTTGGATGGAGAGCATTTGTGAACAGCAGTTTTCAGTTCTTTCCACAGATTCTCGATTGGATTCAGGTCTGGACTTTGACTTGGCCATTCTAACACCTGGATATGTTTATTTTTGAACCATTCCATTGTAGATTTTGCTTTATGTTTTGGATCATTGTCTTGTTGGAAGACAAATCTCCGTCCCAGTCTCAGGTCTTTTGCAGACTCCATCAGGTATTCTTCCAGAATGGTCCTGTATTTGGCTCCATCCATCTTCCCATCAATTTTAACCATCTTCCCTGTCCCTGCTGAAGAAAAGCAGGCCCAAACCATGATGCTGCCACCACCATGTTTGACAGTGGGGATGGTGTGTTCAGCTGTGTTGCTTTTACGCCAAACATAACGTTTTGCATTGTTGCCAAAAAGTTCAATTTTGGTTTCATCTGACCAGAGCACCTTCTTCCACATGTTTGGTGTGTCTCCCAGGTGGCTTGGGGCAAACTTTACACAACACTTTTTATGGATATCTTTAAGAAATGGCTTTCTTCTTGCCACTCTTCCATAAAGGCCAGATTTGTGCAATATTGTTATGGTGAGTGAATGAGGACCCAAAAGCGAACTAACTTAAACAGAGCTTCTTTAATAACCAAACATAGGTAGGCTCAGATAGACCGGCAGATTCCGACAGGACAGGACAAGGTTACAGCAAACATGACGATAGTCTGGCTCAGGCATGAAACACAAACACAAACAAGAATCCGACAAGGACAGGAACAGAAACAGAGAGAGATATAGGGACCTAATCAGAGGGAAAAAGGGAACAGGTGGGAAACGGGGTGAATGGGTAGTTAGAGGAGACAAGGAACAGCTGGGAGAAAGCGGGGGAGAAAAGGTAACCTAACAACGACCAGCAGAGGGAGACAGGGTGAAGGGAAAGGACAGAGACAAGACACAACATGACAGTACCCCCCCACTCACCGAGCGCCTCCTGGCGCACTCGAGGAGGAAACCTGGCGGCAACGGAGGAAATCCTCGATCAGCGCACGGTCCAGCACGTCCCGAGAGGGAACCCAACTCCTCTCCTCAGGACCGTACCCCTCCCAATCGACAAGGTACTGGTGACCACGGCCCCGAGGACGCATGTCCAAAATCCTGCGGACCCTGTAGATGGGTGCGCCCTCGACAAGGATGGGGGGGGGGGGGGGAAGACGAGCGGGGGCGCGAAGAACGGGCTTAATACAGGATACATGGAAGACCGGGTGGACGCGACGAAGGTATCGCGGAAGAAGAAGTCGAACTGCGACAGGATTAATGACCCGAGAAATACGGAACGGACCAATGAACCGCGGGGTCAACTTGCGAGAAGCCGTCTTAAGGGGAAGGTTCTGAGTGGAGAGCCAAACTCTCTGACCGCGACAATATCTAGGACTCTTAGTTCTACGCTTATTAGCAGCCCTCACAGTCTGCGCCCTATAACGGCAAAGTGCAGACCTGACCCTCTTCCAGGTGCGCTCGCAACGTTGGACAAAAGCCTGAGCGGAGGGGACGCTGGACTCGGCGAACTGAGATGAGAACAGCGGAGGCTGGTACCCGAGGCTACTCTGAAAAGGAGATAGCCCGGTCGCAGACGAAGGAAGCGAGTTGTGGGCGTATTCTGCCCAGGGGAGCTGTTCTGACCAAGACGCAGGGTTGCGAAAAGAAAGACTGCGTAAGATGCGACCAATAGTCTGATTGGCCCGTTCTGCTTGACCGTTAGACTGGGGGTGAAAGCCGGAAGAGAGACTGACGGAAGCCCCAATCAAACGGCAAAACTCCCTCCAAAATTGAGACGTGAATTGCGGACCTCTGTCCGAAACGACGTCTGACGGAAGGCCATGAATTCTGAAAACGTTCTCGATGATGATTTGTGCCGTCTCTTTAGCAGAAGGAAGCTTAGCAAGGGGAATGAAATGAGCCGCCTTAGAGAACCTATCGACAACCGTAAGAATAACAGTCTTCCCCGCTGACGAAGGCAGTCCGGTGACAAAATCTAAGGCGATGTGAGACCACGGTCGAGAGGGAATAGGAAGCGGCCTGAGACGGCCGGCAGGAGGAGAGTTACCGGACTTAGTCTGCGCGCAGACCGAACAAGCAGCCACGAAACGACGCGTGTCATGCTCCCGGGTGGGCCACCAAAAACGCTGGCGAATGGAAGCAAGCGTACCCCGAACGCCAGGGTGGCCGGCTAACTTGGCAGAGTGAGCCCACTGAAGAACGGCCAGACGAGTAGGAACGGGAACGAAAAGAAGGTTCCTAGGACAAGCGCGCGGCGACGGAGTGTGAGTGAGCGCTTGTTTTACCTGCCTCTCAATTCCCCAGACAGTCAACCCGACAACACGCCCCTCAGGGAGAATCCCCTCGGGGTCAGTGGAGGCTACTGAAGAACTGAAGAGACGAGACAAAGCATCAGGCTTGGTGTTCTTAGAGCCCGGACGATAAGAAATCACGAACTCGAAACGAGCGAAAAACAGCGCCCAACGCGCCTGACGCGCATTAAGTCGTTTGGCAGAACGGATGTACTCAAGGTTCCTATGGTCAGTCCAAACGACAAAAGGAACGGTCGCCCCCTCCAACCACTGTCGCCATTCGCCTAGGGCTAACCGGATGGCGAGCAGTTCGCGGTTACCCACATCATAGTTACGTTCCGACGGCGACAGGCGATGAGAAAAATACGCGCATGGGTGGACCTTGTCGTCAGAGAGGGAGCGCTGAGAAAGAATGGCTCCCACGCCCACCTCTGACGCGTCAACCTCGACAACGAACTGTCTAGAGACGTCAGGTGTAACAAGGATAGGAGCGGATGTAAAACGATTCTTGAGGAGATCAAAAGCTCCCTGGGCGGAAACGGACCACTTAAAGCACGTCTTGACAGAAGTAAGGGCTGTGAGAGGAGCTGCCACCTGACCGAAATTACGGATGAAACGACGATAGAAGTTCGCGAAGCCGAGAAAGCGCTGCAGCTCGACGCGTGACTTAGGGACGGGCCAATCAATGACAGCTTGGACCTTAGCGGGATCCATCTTAATGCCTTCAGCGGAAATAACAGAACCGAGAAATGTGACGGAGGAGGCATGAAAAGTGCACTTCTCAGCCTTCACAAAAAGACAATTCTCTAAAAGGCGCTGGAGGACACGTCGAACGTGCTGAACATGAATCTGGAGTGACGGTGAAAAAATCAGGATATCGTCAAGGTAGACGAAAACAAAGATGTTCAGCATGTCTCTCAGGACATCATTGACTAATGCCTGAAAGACAGCTGGAGCGTTAGCGAGGCCGAAAGGAAGAACCCGGTATTCAAAGTGCCCTAACGGAGTGTTAAACGCCGTCTTCCACTCGTCCCCCTCCCTGATGCGCACGAGATGGTAAGCGTTACGAAGGTCCAACTTAGTGAAAAACCTGGCTCCCTGCAGGATCTCGAAGGCTGAAGACATAAGAGGAAGCGGATAACGATTCTTCACTGTTATGTCATTCAGCCCTCGATAATCTATGCAGGGGCGCAGAGACCCGTCCTTCTTCTTGACAAAAAAAAACCCCGCTCCGGCGGGAGAGGAGGAGGGGACTATGGTACCGGCGTCAAGAGCTACAGACAAATAATCTTCGAGAGCCTTACGTTCGGGAGCCGACAGAGAGTATAGTCTACCCCGGGGGGGGGTGGTTCCCGGAAGGAGATCAATACTACAATCATACGACCGGTGTGGAGGAAGAGAGGTGGCCCTGGACCGACTGAACACCGTGCGCAGATCGTGATATTCCTCCGGCACCCCTGTCAAATCACCAGGCTCCTCCTGTGAAGAAGAGACAGAGGAAACAGGAGGGATAGCAGACATTAAACATTTCACATGACAAGAGACGTTCCAGGAGAGGATAGAATTACTAGACCAATTAATGGAAGGATTATGACAAACTAGCCAGGGATGGCCCAAAACAACAGGTGTAAAAGGTGAACGAAAAATTAAAAAAGAAATGGTTTCACTATGATTACCAGAAACAGTGAGGGTTAAAGGTAGCGTCTCACGCTGAATCCTGGGGAGAGGACTACCATCCAGGGCGAACAAGGCCGTGGGCTCCTTTAACTGTCTGAGAGGAATGTCATGTTCCCGAGCCCAGGTCTCGTCCATAAAACAGCCCTCCGCCCCAGAGTCTATTAAGGCACTGCAGGAAGCAGACGAACCGGTCCAGCGTAGATGGACCGACAAGGTAGTGCAGGATCTTGAAGGAGAGACAGGAGTAGTAGCGCTCACCAGTAGCCCTCCGCTTACTGACGAGCTCTGGCCTCTTACTGGACATGAAGTGACAAAATGACCAGCGGAACCGCAATAGAGACAGAGGCGGTTGGTGATTCTCCGTTCCCTCTCCTTAGTCGAGATGCGGATACCTCCCAGCTGCATGGGCTCAGCACCCGAGCCGGCAGAGGAAGATGGTAGTGATGCGGAGAGGGGGGCGACGGAGAGCGCGAGCTCCTTTCCACGAGCTCGGTGACGAAGATCAACCCGTCGCTCAATGCGAATAGCGAGTTCAATCAAGGAATCCACGCTGGAAGGAACCTCCCGGGAGAGAATCTCATCCTTTACCTCTGCGCGGAGACCCTCCAGAAGACGAGCGAGCAAGGCCGGCTCGTTCCAGCCACTGGAGACAGCAAGAGTGCGAAACTCAATAGAGTAGTCTGTTATGGATCGATTGCCTTGACATAGGGAAGACAGGGCCCTGGAAGCCTCCTCCCCAAAAACAGATCGATCAAAAACCCGTATCATCTCCTCCTTAAAGTCCTGATACTGGTTAGTACACTCAGCCCTTGCCTCCCAGATTGCCGTGCCCCATTCACGAGCCCGTCCAATAAGGAGAGATATGACGTAGGCGACACGAGCAGTGCTCCTGGAGTAAGTGTTGGGCTGGAGAGAAAACACAATATCACACTGGGTGAGGAACGAGCGGCATTCAGTGGGCTCCCCAGAGTAACACGGCGGGTTATTGATTCTGGGCTCCGGAGATTCGAAAGCCCTGGAAGTGGCCGGTGGATCGAGGCGGAGATGGTGAACCTGTTCTGTGAGGTTGGAGACTTGGGTGGCCAGGGTCTCAACGGCATGTCGAGCAGCAGACACTTCCTGCTCGTGTCTGCCTAGCATCGCTCCCTGGATCCCGACGGCTGAGTGGAGAGGATCCGAAGTCGCTGGGTCCATTCTTGGTCGGATTCTTCTGTTATGGTGAGTGAATGAGGACCCAAAAGCGAACTAACTTAAACAGAGCTTCTTTAATAACCAAACATAGGTAGGCTCAGATAGACCGGCAGATTCCGACAGGACAGGACAAGGTTACAGCAAACATGACGATAGTCTGGCTCAGGCATGAAACACAAACACAAACAAGAATCCGACAAGGACAGGAACAGAAACAGAGAGAGATATAGGGACCTAATCAGAGGGAAAAAGGGAACAGGTGGGAAACGGGGTGAATGGGTAGTTAGAGGAGACAAGGAACAGCTGGGAGAAAGCGGGGGAGAAAAGGTAACCTAACAACGACCAGCAGAGGGAGACAGGGTGAAGGGAAAGGACAGAGACAAGACACAACATGACAAATATACGACTGATTGTTGTCCTATGGACAGAGTCTCCCACCTCAGCTGTAGATCTCTGCAGTTCATCCAGAGTGATCATGGGCCTCTTGGCTGCATCTCTGATCAGTCTTCTCCTTGTATGAGCTGAAGGTTTAGAGGGACGGCCAGGTCTTGGTAGATTTGCAGTGGTCTGATACTCCTTCCATTTCAATATTATCGCTTGCACAGTGCTCCTTGGGATGTTTAAAGCTTGGGAAATCTTTTTGTATCCAAATCCGGCTTTAAACTTCTTCACAACAGTATCTCGGACCTGCCTGGTGTGTTCCTTGTTCTTCATGATGCTCTCTGCGCTTTTAACGGACCTCTGAGACTATCACAGTGCAGGTGCATTTATACGGAGACTTGATTACACACAGGTGGATTGTATTTATCATCATTAGTCATTTAGGTCAACATTGGATTATTCAGAGATCCTCACTGAACTTCTGGAGAGAGTTTGCTGCACTGAAAGTAAAGGGGCTGAATAATTTTGCACGCCCAATTTTTCAGTTTTTGATTTGTTAAAAAAGTTTGAAATATCCAATAAATGTCGTTCCACTTCATGATTGTGTCCCACTTGTTGTTGATTCTTCACAAAAAAATACAGTTTTATATCTTTATGTTTGAAGCCTGAAATGTGGCAAAAGGTCGCAAAGTTCAAGGGGGCCGAATACTTTCGCAAGGCACTGTAGATAATAAGGTGCCATTCAGGACTCAGTTCCAGACTGAGTTACAACTGGACATGTTTTTCACCTAAATTCTCAAATTGTCCAACTGCAGGCTATTTTAAACCTGAACAAAATTGCTTCATTTTTTTTTAACCTATTTGCAGTATTTTTAACATTAGTGAATACTATCAACTCTTGAGCGGTGCACTTTAGATAAGAGCCTGTAGCTGACCGCAAAGCCAAGTATTTCATGATCCATGGTTTAGATAGTTTATTAAATCTCAACCTAAGGCTTTGAACCATCCCACTCGGCAAAAACTGGTTGAATCAACTTTGTTTCCACATCATAAGTCATTAACATAAGGGAATATATGAACCTAAATCAGGTGAAATGTTTTGTTTATTTCACATTGAATTCAGGTTAGTTGACAACTCAATCAAATGTAAATCAAAACTAGATGTTGAACTGACGTCTGTGACAATTGGGGTAATTACATGTACAGATTCTGATTAAACAATCGTTTAAAAGAGGAGTGCATTGAGTTCTTGAGTATTACCAGAGTACCACTAGTGATTGCCATGGCTACCTCCCTGTTTCTACTGTAACAATTGTTACTCATGTTTGAGAGAAAAAGTTTGAAGTGGTTCATGGCTGAAATACAGTTTGCTCTTTTGTAAGCAATAATGAATGGTTTCGCTACTGAAGTATTCATCGACATTTAAATATCAATAATGTACTTTTCTATTCATTTCCGTTGTTTTCATTCTTGCCTGGCACTGTTTCCTCAAGTATCTACTTCCTTCAAATTGCAGGAGCTGGCAGCTAATGCAACACAGCTGTGTGTGTGTCTATGACTAATATCAAAACTACAAACACTGATGTAGCAGATGTGTTTTTCCCTCATACATAGTGCATTATGAAGCCTTTCTACCAACTCAAGTGCCTAATCTAGTCTGAAAGCAGAAAGCAGCTGTTGTGAAGTTGCTATCCAGTCAGGGCCGGCTCTAAGCAAAATTTGTTTGCGGGCCCACCACCTCGCGGCAAAACACTTGTGGCGGAAATAAAAACAAATTTAAAGTGATTTTCTGCAATTCTACATATTTTGCCAAGGTGGGAGAGAAAATGTTTCTATTTTATAATACATTTAATTCAATTCTACCCATGGGGTGGAGATGATAGGCAGAATCTACCACACACCCAGAGCTGATTAGTGAAGGTGATTGAAGCAAAACTGTAGAAACAGGAAAAAGTCTCCACACACTTCCAGTCATGTGCATATTTTTTATTTATTGTGGCTGATCTTTTGGTCAGTCAACCTCAATCAGAGCACAGAAAACATGTGGAGAGACAGCATTTGCCCCAATACTTTTCAAACTAGTGTGGTGCTCCGACACCACTTTCAAAGCAGCAGCACCAACAGGGTCAGTAACTTCTCAGCGCATTTTTGCAGTCCAGTTCAACATTTACCTGCTCTGTCGCAGTATATTATTGAAAACTATTGAATACTACACGCAAAAAGTTTATGCTATTTGTACAGTATTTGATCAATGCGATAGGACGTTCATTCAACCATCACTAGGCTCCAGCGAGTCACAACTTCTCGAGCACTCGAACACTACAGAAGTTGATAGCTACGTTCACACAACAGACGCTTCTTTTTGCTGTCCAGAGCAAAAAGAAGCACCCATCAATCTACTCGCTGAGCTTAGTTATTTTTGGAAAAAAGATTTACAAAAGTAAACCTTCAATAGTTAACATACTAGCAATATACTGGCTGCTGTTGATAGTATGCAAAAATAAAGCTACAAAAATACACTTTGGCATTCACGTTAGCATTGTCTAGCCAACTGTAGCTAGGTCGATACCTCTTTTGGAACACAATTGTCTCAAAGGGCAGCGTCCTACTTTAAGATGTAAAACAAATCTTCTCAAAATGACTATAGAAACAATTACTTTAGAAACAAAAATGAATGCAATTAATACAATGCAATTCTAAAGAATTGAGTAATGACTTGAATTGCTAAATTATAAAACCCAAATGTAGCCTATTAATAGTTGCATAATAATAGGAAGCATGCCAACCTCTAGGCCCTGCATGACCCCAATGCATTAAAAACTGCACCATATCCAGGCCAGTAGAAATGTTGTTCTGGCCAGTAGATTTTTGTCCAACTGGCCCAGTTGAGACAGTGAGAGAAAAAGTTCATATTGGACCCTGTCATAGGACCCAGAATTTTACCTGACCAAGTCATGAGATCAGGAAAAACTCCTGGCTCTCGAAAAGAAACGTACACATTTTGCCACACCACTTTTGAACCCGTGGTGCCACCTCTGGAGCACACCATGGGGTAGAGATACACTTTAGCAGTTCTATAATTCTCCAATTTGTTCCATTACTTGTTGTGTTAATATGATATCTGAGTGAGAATGACTAACAAAGTCAATGGGGGCCCCCTGGAGCTTAGGGCTCACGGGCACCTTGGTATTCGGCTATGATTAATATACGTTTACTAAAAAAATGTACGGGGCAAATTGTCAGCTAATTTAGTGACTGAAATAACAAGAGAAACTGCTGATGCACAACCAAATATCGAAATTCCACCTACAGCTGAAGTCGGAAGTTTTACATACACCTTAGCCAAATACACTTAAACTCAGTTTTTCACAATTCCTGACATTTAATCCTAGTCAAAAATTCCCTGTCTTAGGTCAGTTAGGATCACCACTTTATTTTAAGAATGTGAAATGTCAGAATAATAGTAGAGAGATGTAAAGGCTGTTGGTGGAAGAAGGTGAGGACCAAGGTGCAGTGTGGTACGTGTTCATGTTTGTTTGTTTATTGACACTGAACACTAAATACAAAAATAACAACAAAAAAAAACGAAACAGACCTGAAAGGTGAAAAACACTAAACAGAAATCAACTACCCACAAAACCCATGTGGGAAAAAGCTACCTAAGTATGGTTCTCAATCAGAGACAGCGATAGACAGCTGCCTCTGCTTGAGAACCACACCGGCCAAACAAAAAATAAATACAAAACATAGAAATTGAACATAGAATGCCCACCCTAGTCACACCCTGGCCTAACAAAAATAGAGAATAAAAGCCTCTCTATGGCCAGGGCGTGACAAGAGAATGATTTATTTCAGCTTTTATTTCTTTCATCACATTCCCAGTGGGTCAGAAGTTTACATGCACTCAATTAGTATTTCGTAGCATTGCCTTTAAATTGTTTAACTTGGGTCAAACATTTCAGGTAGCCTTCCACATGCTTCCCAAAATAAGTTGGGTGACTTTTGGCCCATTCCTCCTGACAGAGCTGGTGTAACTGAATCAGGTTTGTAGGCCTCCTTGCTCGCACACACTTTTTCAGTTCTGCCCACACATTTTCTATAGGATTGAGGTCAGGGCTTTGTGATGACCACTCCAATACCTTGACTTTGTTGTACTTAAGCAATATTTGCCACAACTTTGGAAGTATGCTTTGGGTCATTGTCTATATGGAAGACCCATTTGCAACCAAGCTTTAACTTCCTGACTGATCTCTTGAGATGTTACTTCAATATCTCCACATCATTTCCCTACCTCATGATGCCATCTATTTTGTCAAGGGCACCAGTCCCTCCTGCACCACAACATGATGCTGCCACCCCCATGATTCACGGTTGGGATGGTGTTCTTCGGCTTGCAAGTCTCTCCCTTTTTCCTCCAAACATAGCAATGATCATTGTGGCTAAGCAGTTCTACTTTTGTTTCATCAGACCAGAGGACATTTCTCCAAAATGTAAGATCTTTGTCCCCATGTGCAGTTGCAAACCGTACTCTGTCTTTTTTATGGCGGTTTTGGAGCAGTGGCTTCTTTCTTGCTGAGCGGCCTTTCAGGTTATGACGATATAGTATTCATTTTACTGTGGACATAGATACTTTTGTACCTGTTTCCTCCAGCATCTTCACAAGGTTCTTTGCTGTTGTTCTGGGATTGATTTGCACTTTTCGTACCAAAGTACGTTCATCTCTAGGAGACAGAACGCGTCTCTTTCCTGAGCGGTATGACGGCTGTGTGTTCCCATGGTGTTTATACTTGCGTACTATTGTTTGTACAGATGAACGTAGTATCTTCAGGCGTTTGGAAATTGCTCCCAAGGATGATCCAGACTTGTGGTGGTCTACAATTTGTTTTCTGAGGTCTTAGCTGATTTGTTTAGATTTCCCCTTGATATCAAGCAAAGAGGCACTGAGTTTGAAGGTAGGCCTTGAAATACATCCACAGGTACACCTCCAATTGACTCAAGTGATGTCAATTAGCCCATCAGAAGCTTCTAAAGACATGACATCATTTTTTAAAATCTCCCAAGCTGTTTAAAGGCACAGTCAACTTAATGTATGTAAACTTCTAACCCACTGGAATTGTGATACAGTGAATTATAAGTGAAATAATCAGTCTGTAAACAATTGTTGGATAAATTATATATGTTATGCACAAAGTAGAAGTCGTAACCGACTTGCCAAATCTATAGTTTGTTAACAAGAAATTTGTGGAGTAGTTGAAAAAACGACTTTTAATGACTCCAACCTAAGTGTATGTATAACTTCCGACTTCAACTGTAGGCTATTCTACTATTCTTTCTCTCAATAGTAAGTTGAGACCCCAACTGAGTTCCAAAACCGCTTATGTCACTTATGCCTGGAGTCGGCATTCAGTCAATCTCAGTGTGTGTGCAAAGGCTTTCCTACCCTTAAAACTGAGAAAAGTTTCCTTGAAATTGAATGTGAAAATGTTAGATGAGAATAAACTTTTTGAAGTATTTGAAGGGGAAATAATGCCCTCTAGTGTTCAGACAAGCCACCATGAATGTCAAAGCATAAAAATTCAGTCCACTTAGTCAGAGTAAAACCAGCCTATGGTACAGCTGTATATTTGCTCGGGAATAGGAGCTTTTATCTACAAACACTCAGCATTACAGCAGGATTATTTCTTCAGCCAGACGGAGATTGAGGTTCAAACAGAGAAGGGCAGAGCATATATGAGCTGTAATCAAACAAAACACCCCAGCAGAAATGGTAATGGATGTCTCAATCATTAATGGTCACTGATACGCTACCAATAAGAGTGATATAAATGAAGATGATACGATGTTGGTTGCTAATGCAATGGGCCCTTCATTTTATTACCTGTCTTATTCATCTCTTGTTTCTCTGGCAAGTTTTGTACACAACTATGGAGCTATGAGATACAGAGGGAGAGTGTGTAGGATGCAGTATTTTACTCCCCATTTCCAATGCTTAGGAAATCGAATCATGTTCCTTTTACATTAGCCAAATGCTTTCCATTCTCACACATTTCTCCCACTACCAGCTCTGGGACTGAGTTCAAACTGATCCTTAACCAGTCTCCACAGAAACTCTGTCCCAATGACTTCCTCAAATGGTTCTGAACCCAGGGATGGTTTACATAGAGACATTCTGTAACCAGGCTAAACAGAACATTTGTATATTTACCCCCTTCTTCACGTCAGCTAGACTAGAGTAACTGAGAGCTTCTCCCTTTCAAGTTCACTGTCCTATTAGTGGAAGAAGTATGATCTAGGTCATTAATTAGGGGAGGTTAAAATAATACCATTAATTAGGGGAGGTTAAAATAATACCACACACCACATGCTTTGAAAGGCAATAGCAGATATTTTACACCCCCTTGTATAACGGTTTATGCCTTTAATAGCAAATACAATTAGGAACACATTGATTACAAACATTGATTGAATGAATGAAGTAGCTTCAGAATGTCAATGAAAATACTGTATGTTGCTTCACCTTACAGGTAGTAAAATAGAGGAATAGGCATAGAGCATTATCAAATTATCAGCATTATCAGCTCAAGCCATTACTCTATTTGTGGAAGTCTTATTATAACTGCAGTATACCCAATACGTGCATGCTTTACTTACTCAATAAATGTGTCTTGGTTTGCAGTATAGTATGATAGTTTGGTTAATACTCTCCGCTCCAGTTCATAAACACAACAGGAATATACTAGGTCAGCGTTTCCCAAACCCGGTCCTGTGGACAAGTTGGGGTGCATGTTTGGGTTTTTGCCCTAGCAAGTATATTTTGACATCAAAATATTGACCAATTGTTCTTTGCATGACACATGTAGGGAAAGCAACGTATAGCAATGCAAACAAACATAGTATAGGTTCAATTCTTGTCCACCCAGTAAAGGTGCAATTTGACTGGGTTCAGCTCAGTTTGAGTGGACTAGCCCTCTTAAATTGGCCCTGATCCATTCTTCGTCACAGTACGGCTATAGCAGGAAGGTGACATTATCTGTGTTGGCTTGTAATCCCTCTGTCTCATTATGAGCACAGCAATGAATTCATTGGAATTATCATAATGCATGACCTTCACATTCACCTACTGTTCATTACTGGGACTGCCAGGGCCTACAGTATGTAGAAATTATTTCACAGTACATCAAACTGCATGCAGGAGTGTATCACAAAGTCAGCTAGGAGGTGAGGGTGCGCAAGAAAAAAAGGATATAAAATGGAAATGTAATTTCATTTTTGTCCAGAAAGGAATTTAGTATTCTGGCGATGTTGAGAGATCAAGAACTCCCATTAGGGTTGTTGGATAACCACGTTGCTCAGAAGAAATATGCGTCTCCCATCCTGGCACCAAAGAAATAGGCCCTAAATGCTTGAGTGGCTGCTTTCTATTGAAACAAGACACTGTGGTGTACATTAGACTGAAGGTCAGGGATATGTATATTGGCTGTGGCATAATTGTGTTGACAGTACTTATTAGGCCTAGAGTACTTTAAACGCATTGTGTTAAATATTGTATTTCTTTTATAGAGGCAGGATGCCCTAGAGCCTCTGTATTAGTATGTCTGCTTCCCAAATTGTACTATATTCTCTATACAGTATAGTGCACTACTTTTGACCAGAGCCTTATATGCCCTGATCCAAAGTAGTGCACTAAATATGGAATAGGGTGCCATTGGGGCCACTCTATGTATATTTAATTGACTGGTTGAGGGAGTGCCTGTCTAGGGTATTGAGATGTAGGTCATATGATAGAACCCAACAGTAATTAGAATGAGCAGGTAACAGCACATCAAAACCAAGATGCTGAGTGGAGAGTTTTTAAAAGTACCCTACTGCCTGCAGGGAGATAATCAGTATGGCATAGCTACAAAATAAACATGGGATGTGCCAGTGGCTGTTCTAGCTGTAGCTCTGCAGCCCCCGGACCACACCTGCCCCTGGACACAGTGGTTCAATCTCCCATTCTGAAACTAGCACTTCTGTGCTATATTCCTCTCCTCTATCTGCCCATCTACAGTTCTTTCTGTATCTGTTAATAAGACTTGGGCATATGTACAATATCAGGAGCTTAGGGCAATGCAGTGTATGTATGAGCAGAGCCATTATGGATACATTTGTACATACATATCTATATTATATGGCTTTGGGTAATAGTGCACTGTATATGGGATATGAGGAGGGCTCTGATGGCTCAAGCAGAGGGATAAGGAGCAGATGTAAACTGGCAGGTTAAAGGAGATGATAACCTACCGAAAAGCAGAGGAGAGTTGGTGGAGCAAAATGGTGGAGCTCCTAGAGGGAGCAGATCACCAGGAAGTGATTGATTGGGTGCTTACATCAGCAGGGGGGTGATCTACTGAGCAACATGAAGGTAAAAATGGTGGCGGTGCATCGAGTGGTGTGGAGATCCTCAGACAGTGATTTCTAGATAGGAGTGCATTGGATAAGGGAACAACAAACAGAGATCAAATACCATGACAGATTATTATTAATTCACCTTAAGGGTTTATAATTAGTTTATTAACAGTTATTTGATGATTTGTAAATGTGTTATAAAAGGTAGCCTACCTTAATGAAAAGTGTTACCCAGATGATTATTCGGAGTAGCATGATCAACGTCAAGAACCGTAAATGTACTAATGGCGCCAGAGTGGAGAGCTGATATTTTATAGGCTCTTAAATCAACCGTGCTATTTTTTAAAATTATTTTTTTGCATTGTTTGTCATTTATTTTGTACATAATGTTGCTGCTACCATCTCTTATGACCGGAAAGAGCTTCTGGACATCAGAACAGCGATTACTCACCTTGAATTGGACAAATAATTTTTCTTTAATGAGTCGGAATGGATGGATTTACTCCAGACACCAGAACAGGCCCTCATCCCCGTCATTCGCAGACAGAGGTTTCGCGGAAGGAGATCAGGGTGCTTTGTGAAGCTCAGGCGACAATTGGCTACTCTGTCACCCGTACTATTGGCAAACGTACAATCGCTGGATAATACATTTGATGAACTAAAAGCACATATATCCTACCAACAGGACATTAAAAACTGTAATATCTTATATTTCACCGAATCGTGGCTGAACGATGACATTAATAACATACAGCTGGAGTGTTATACACTGTATCGGCAGGATAGAATAGCAGCCTCTGGTAAAACGAGGTGTGACGGTCTATGTATATTTGTAAACAACAGCTGGTGTAGGATATCTAAGGAAGTCTCAAGGTTTTACTCACCTGAGGTAGAGTATCTCATGATAAGCTGTAGACCACACTATCTACCTAGCGAGTTTTCATCTATATTTTTCGTAGCTGTCAACATACCACCACAGACCGATGCTGGCACTAAGGCTGCACTCAATGAGCTGTATACCGCCATAAGCAAACAGGAAAACACTCATCCAGAGGCGGTGCGCCTTGTGGCCAGGGACTTTAATGCAGAGAAACTTAAATCCGTTTTGCCTAATTTCTATTAGCATGTTAAATTTGTAACCAAAGGGAAAAAAATTCCAGACCACCTTTACTCCACACACAGAGATGCATACAAAGCTCTCTCTCGCACTCCATTTGGCAAATCTGACCACAATTCTATCCTCCTAATTCTTGCTTACAAGCAAAAATAAAAGCAGAAGCACCAGTGACTCGGTCAATAAAAAAGTGGTCAGATGATGCAGAGGACTCTGTTGCTAGCACAGACTGGAATATGTTCTGGGATTCTTCCGATGGCATTGAGGAATACACCACATCAGTCACTGGCTTCAACAATAAGTGCATCGATGACATCGTCTCCACAGTAACTGTACGTACATACCCCAACCAGAAGCCATGAATTACAGGCAACTGAGCTAAAAAAGTAGAGCTGCCTCTTTCAAGGAGCATGACTCTAAACCGGAAGCTTATAAGAAATCCCGCTATGCCCTCCGATGAACCATTAAACAGGCAAAGCATCAACACAGGACTAAGATCGAATCATACTACATCGGCTCCAACACTCGTCGGATGGGCATGCCAACAGGGCATGCAAACTATTACAGACTACAAAGGGAAGCACATCCGAGAGCTGCCCAATGACACGAGCCTACCTGACGAGCTAAATTCCTTCTATGCTTGCTTCGAGGCAAGTAACACTGAAACATTCATGACAGCATCAGCTGGTTCGGATGACTGTGTGATCACGCTCTCTGCAGCCGATGTGAGTAAGACCTTTAAACAAGTCAACATTCACAAGGCCACTGGGCCAGACGGATTACCAGGATGTGTACTCCGAGCATGCGCTGACCAACTGGCAAGTGTCTTCACTGACATTCTTAACTATCCCTGTCTGAGTTTGTAATACCAACATGTTTCAAGCAGACCCCCATAATCCCTGTGCCCAAGAACACTAAGGTAACTTGCCTAAATGACTACCGACCTGCAGCACTCACATCTGTAGCCACGAAGTGCTTTGAAAGGCTGGTCATGGCTCACATCAACACCATTATCCCAGAAACCCTAGACCCACTCCAATTTGCATACCGCCCAAACAGATCCACAGATGATGCAATCTCTATTGCACTCCACACTGCCCTTTCCCATCTGGACAAAAGGAACACCTATGTGAGAATGCTGTTCATTTACTTCAGCTCAGCGTTCAACACCATAGTACCCTCAAAGCTTATCACTAAGCTAAGGACCCTGGGACTAAACACCTCCCTCTGCAATTGGATCCTGGACTTCCTGACGGGCCACCCCCAGGTGGGAAGGGTAGGTAACAACACATCTGCCATGCTGATCCTCAACATGGGTGCCCCTCAGGGGTGCGTGCTCAGTCCCCTCCGGTACTCTCTGTTCACTCATGACGGAACGGCCAGGCACCGCTCCAACACCAAAATGCCTGATCACCGACAACAACGAGATAGCCTATAGGGAGGAGGTCAGAAACCTGACTGTCTGGTTCAAGGACAACAACTTCTCCCTCAACGTGATCAAGACGAAGGAGGTGATTGTGGACTACAGGAAAAGGAGGACAGAGCACACCCCCATTCTCTTTTTTTTTATTATATGTTTATTATTTTCCAATAAAAAATAAAATAGACAGCAATACTCACAATGACATTCATTGTACTGTTGAATGGGATGGCCAATTTAGAGGACAAAACAAAACTCAATTCACACATACACAAAATAAAACAAAATCCTATTAGGTGGTACATGTATAAGAAGACAGCATATCGTTATTACAAGCAGTGTAGTTAAGCCAAAAATAAATATTGAGTGGAGTACAGCACAGAGTACTCAACCCAATTATGAAGCGGGACTAGACCATTTATTCAGTGTCGGCTGCCATATTACGTAAAACACTGGACTTCTATTGGAGGTATTGTATCAAATCTTTTCCATATGTATTACTTTCCCTAAATCCCGTAACCACATTTCAAA
Organism: Oncorhynchus mykiss; assembly: GCF_057628025.1. Lineage (NCBI taxonomy): Eukaryota > Metazoa > Chordata > Actinopteri > Salmoniformes > Salmonidae > Oncorhynchus > Oncorhynchus mykiss. The sequence goes on from NC_143049.1 coordinate 23,615,377, forward strand.
GGTAGGTACAGTCTCCAATTTCCAAAATTGCATTATGAGCCTTTTGGCTAATAGAGTACAAAGGGAGACAGCTTTTCCTTCCTGGTTATTCCCATCAACTGTATCAAACAGAGCGATCAATGGGTCTGGGGCTAGAACTCTGTCAAAGGCTTTAGATAAGTAATCAAAAATTAGAGCCCAGTAAGCATGTAACTTAGGGCATGTCCAGAATAAGTGGGTCAACGTCCCCTCATCCTGCTTTACCTCTCACACAGTGGTGAGGTGTCTGGGAATATTTTATGCAGTTTTACTTTTGAGTAATGTAACCTGTGTATCACCTTAAACTGTACAAGGTTGTGTCTGGCATTCACTGAACTGTGGTTTATATTCCTGAGAGCTTCTACCCAGTCCTCATCTGAGATTTCTGACCCAAGTTCTTGTTCCCAAGCCCTTTTAAGGGTGTCTGTGGATACCTCTATGTGGGCCTGTAGCAAGTCATACAGTCTAGAGACCAACCCTTTTGAATGGGGTTTGACAAGGATCAAGCTATCTAATGTAGGACTATTTGGCTTCATGCCATACTGTGGGATGTGTCCTTAAGAAATTACTGATTTGGAGGTATCTGAAAAAATGTGTTGTTGGCATGTTGAACTTTCCCTGTAATTGTTGAAATGAAGCTAACTGACCATCTATGTATATATTACCAATTGTCGTGAGCCCCTTCTCCCTCCACTGTGAAAACACCACATCATCCAATGCAGGGTGGAAAGCATGATTCAGGCAAATTGGGCTGTCTATGTAAACCTAATCTGTTTCCAGATCCTAAGCGTATGACAAATGACTGGACTTTTTTCACATATGATGGACTATTAACAAGTGCAGGGAGTGAGGAACGTTGACAGGAGGCCTGCTCAATCAAAAGCCATGAAGGCATATCCTTCTGTCTCATCGCTGGTAAACTTTCCCTCCAGAAAGACACAATGTCCAGATTAGCAGCCCAATAATACAGTTTGAAGTGAGGAAGGCCAAAGCCCCCCTCTATCTTGAACTTGCATAAATGCTTCTTTGAAATTCTGGCTGCCTTGTTAGCCAATAAAAATGGAGTTACTATTGAATCCAGTTTCTTAAAATAGCTTTGTGGTATGAAATTGTGTAGACATTGGAAGAGGTCAAGAAACCTGGGTAGGACAACCATTTTAATAGCGTTTATATGACCAACCAAGGAAATAGACAGAGTTTTCAAAAATCTATATTTTGTTTAAGCTGATATTTTCATGTCCCAATTCACTTTCAATAGCTGATCAAGGTCTCTTGTCACGACAATGCCAAGGCTTGTGAACTTGTCCTTCACTGTTCTAAACGGGGTAGATTGCAAAAATTGCATATCCACAGGCCGTGATATTGGCATCAACTCACTTTTTTGCCAGTTTATCTTGTAGCCAGAGAAGGAGCCAAATGTGTTTATCAAGTTAAGTAAGGGTGGAATGGAAGTTTTAGGCTTGGACAAAAACAAAAGAACATCGTCTGCATATAGGGAAATTATGCGCTATGTGTCTTTTATTTTAACAGAAGTTATATCGGCACATGCCCGAATGCGAGTAGCAAGGGGTTCCATGGCTACAGCGAAGAGAGCAGGCGAAATAGGGCACCCCTGTCGGCATCCCTTGAACAGGCGGAATGACTGCGACATTTCCTGATATGTTACCACAGACGCCATTGGGTGTGCATAAAAAATTCTTATCTGATTAATAAATTCCTTTCCAAACACGAAATGCTCCAGAACCGACATCCTATACTTCTACTCAATCTGATCAAACGCCTTTTCTGCATCTAGAGCTATTACCACTGCCTCAACCTTATGATCATGATACATTACATTGAAAAGGCGTCTCAAATTGTAGTATATATGTCGGCCCGGGATAAAAACCTGTCTCAATCGGTTTGCCAATATCTTTGTCAACGCCTTGTTTTCTATGGGGAGTAACGACACGGGGCGATAAGACAACATCTCAATGGAATCTCTATCTTTTTTCAAGATCAGTGCCTCATACAGTGTTTGCGGGAGTTTGGCATTTTCTTTGGATTGTTTAAACATTCGCAACATAAGTGGAGACTGGCGCAGTACTTCTTATAGAATTCTATTACATATCCATCAGGCCCAGGGGCCTTGCTGTTTGGAAATTGTGCTATCGCTGTGTTAATTTCCTCTAAAATTATCCCTGCATCGAGTGCAGCAGCTGCCCCCCGTCTAGTTTAGGAAGTTCACATTCAGCGAGAAAGCGTGCCATAGTTTGTGGATCAATAGCATCGCATTTTGATTGGTATAGCTCTGAGTAAAACTGTGCAAAGCATTTATTAATATCCTGCGGATCTGTTACTATTTTACCCTTCTTGTTTTCTATTTTGTGAATAGCTCTAGATGCCTGTACATGCCTTAGCTGTCTTGCTAATAATTTATGTGGTTTGTCACCCAATTCAAAATAACTTTGTTGCGTTCTAGCAAGTAAAGAGCCCACCCATTTCGAAAGGATGGTATTGTATTCATATTTTAACTTTGATCTTCTCAAGGACTGTATACGAGGAATTCGTCCTAAAAACGTTCTCCTGTTCCCCTAACTCTTTCAATTTCTCTCAGCCTAGTATTGGCGTGTTTCTTCCTCTCTGATGTATTAGAAATAATGTAACCTCTAATCACAGCCTTTAGAGATTCCCAAAGGGTGGAGTCGTCAACATCCCCGTGTCGTTAGTTCCGAGGAAAAAGGCAATCTGCTCCTTCAAATACTGACAAAAAGCCTCATCTTTCAACAGGTATGCGTCTAAGCGCCACGGTCGCCGACCTGTCAAAATATTGTCGAGTTTCAGCACCATGGACAGAGGAGAGTGGTCCATAACTAGAATAGGGTGATAGGTAACCGACTCAGCTGATGAAATTAGTTTGGAGTCCAACAAAAAATTGTCAATTCTGGAATATGATTTATGAACTGATGAAAATAAAGAATAATCCCTATCTGTTGGGTGCGTCAGTCTCCAAATATCGACAATGTTAAGGTTTGTCATCAAGGTATTTAGACAGACACTGGCATTTGATTGTTGAAGTGACCATAGCCGTTTATCTAAAAGAGGATCTAACGTACAGTTAAAGTCACCTCCAACAACAACACTTGTATCCGAGATATTTGGTATGGCCTTACCCTTAGAAAAAATAATGGATCATCGAAGTTGGGTCCACATAAATTGACCAAGGTTATTGATTTCGAATTCAGTGTACCAGCCACAATAATATACCGACCATTAGGATCTGAAATCGAGGATGAGTAAACAAAAGGAATGTTTTTCCTTATCAGGATTACTACCCCTCTCGCTTTTGCATCAAAGTTAGACTGGTATATCTGACCGATCCAGCCGACTCGTAGCTTGGCCTGAGCGGAGCGTTTAATATGAGTTTCTTAAAGAAACACTATGTCAGCACCCAGTGATTTAAGATGAGAAAAAACCTTAGCTCGTTTCACCACATGCCCTACGCCATTACAGTTCCAGCTGACTATCTTTATTCCACCTGGTCTACTCTGTGCTCTGTCACTATGTGGCATTTCTTATTTTAGAGCAAATTGTTGCTGTCCAACAAAACCCAGAAGAAAAACGTCCCGCCGTGCGGGAGCTTGTCATGCAACCTGTATTTATAAACGTGAACATAAAACACAGACCCCATCCCCCCTCCCGTCCCTCCTCCCATCCCTTTACTGAGTGACTTCCCCAAACGAAGCACTCCTTGGCTAACACACAAAGCTTAGGGTGTCTAGACATACAGCTTGAACTAACTCGTCGTCTATAGATGATCCGCATATAAACTAATATTAAATAACACTTAACTCTCACATTAGGGGGTGAGTGTCGCTAAAACATGATATGCTAAACAATGCTATATTAGCCACAACATCTCACTTTTGAACTTTTGACTAGCCAGCTTGAGGATGAGATCCCTGGTCTGGGGATAGTGCAGCCGTACAATGAATGGCCTTGGTGGCCGCCCTTGGCCGGCTTCGTTGCCTGAGATCTGTGTGCGCGGTCAATCAGGATGGCCGTTTTGAAGTGTTCACTCCCCAGCAATACCAGTATCAGCTCTGAGACAAATTCAGTGGGTTTCCCTTTCTCAGTGTCCTCCTGGATCCCACATATTCGGATGTTCTGGCGTCTTGAATGCGATTCGAGCATTTCCAGTCGAGCTTTCAGAGTTTTGTTGTCATTTTTGAACATTGCGCACTGTTTCTCTATGTCCTGTAGCCTGGCCTCGTGATCGACTGCCATCTGCTCAACCTCATGCACCCTTCCCTTAGTTGCCTGCACAGTTTCGGTGCATAGACACAAAGACAGAAGACAACCACCCACAAAATACCCAAAGAACAAGGCTGCCTAAATA